>NC_134601.1:55290137-55527637 GCF_037038515.1 Microtus pennsylvanicus
GGGCAGGAATCAAAGAAATTAAAGCCATGGACCAGCAAGATGGCTCAATGGGTAAAATGCTTACTATCAAAACTGACTTGAATTTGAGCCCCAGAACTATGTGGTGGAAGGAGAGACTTGATTCCTATAAGTTGTTCTCTGATCTCCACACAACTTATAGGCATGTATGAATGCATAACACAAACAAACGATAAATAAATAAATGTAAAATATTAAAGTCCCCACTAAGTATTAATAATATAGGGAATCACTATTAATTTACTCATTGAGTTAATAGCATTGATTAAGTAGGAAAATGTCCTATTTCAAAGATATATATAGCCGGGCGATGGTGGCGCACGCCTTTAATCCCAGCACTCGGGAGGCAGAGGCAGGTGGATCTCTGTGAGTTCGAGACCAGCCTGGTCTACAGAGCTAGTTCCAGGACAGGCTCCAAAGCCACAGAGACACCCTGTCTCGAAAAACCAAAAAAAAAAAAAATTAGTCAAGGAAAATGGCAACTTACTCTGAAGAGCTCAGCAACTTCCCCTATCCCCATATTTTATGCAACTATATCAAAATGCTAACAAAACTAATAATAAAGATGATGATTACCTTATTCCCTTTACTTCCCGAGAATTGTCAAAGTTTCATAGCGAGAAAAACAAAAGCAAAAAGGAACAACGCTGTGTATGTAGCAGAGGAAGAGAATGCTTTCCAGAATCTCAGTGGAATGGAGGAGAGATGGTAATGAAACAAGCAGAATCTGGGCTGACAGAGGAAAGCATGGAGGAGAACAAACTCTAACTGGTCTTAACAATAAAAACCTAGATATTAGGGGGTGAAAGCTGAGAGATCAGAGAAGCAGAGTGGCTAGTCACTAGAGAGTTCTTACCTCTACCAATGCTCAGATTGAAGGGCCGACCCCATCTCTACAAATCCTCAGACTGTTGCGTCTCTATGAAACTTCAAAATGCATCTATCTCTACGAATTCTGAATCCCTCCGACTGCATCCTCCCACCGCATCTCAGACTGCATCCTTAGACTGTATCTCTGAGTGCATCCTCAGACTGCATCTCTGACTGAACCCTCAGACTGCATCTCAAATTGCATCCTCAGACTACATCTCACAGTGCATCTCTGACTGAATCCTCAGACTGTATCTGAGACTGTATCTCTGACTGCATTCTCAGATTGCACCCTCAGACTGCCCTCAGACTGTATCTCTGACTTCATCCTGACTGCATCTCACACTGCATCCTCAGACTGCATTTCCGACTGCATCCTCAGACTGTATCTCTGACTGCACCCGCAGACTACATCTCAGGTTGCATCCTCAGACTGTATCTCCAACTGCATCCTCAGACTGAGCTCCTGTCTCCTCCCACCTTATATTCCTCTCTGCCCATCCTTATAACTCCTGTCTCCTCCTCCTTAGTGCTACGATTAAAGGCCTGTGATCACAAGTGCTAGGATCACCTTTGTGTGGCTATGTTTCTTGTTTAGACAGATTCAATCTCGTGTAGCCCAGGAAGGCCTTGAACTCAAGGAGATCTGTCTGCCTCTGTCTCCCGAGTGTTGGGATTAAAGGTGTGTGCCACCACTGCCTGGCCTCTATGGCTAACTAGTGGCTTAGCTCTGCACTCTGATTGATCTTTAGGTAAGCTTTAGTTGTTAGATGACAAACAAAATATCACTACAGCTTAGGGTGCATGGGGATACAGAGGAATCTTAAAAGCAGCCAGAAATGCACTGGCAAGATGACTCAGTTGATAAGATTGCTTATTGCTGGGCTTGAGGACCTGAGTTCAACCCCCAGGACTCACATGATGGAAGGAGAGAAATTTCTACTCCTCAAAGTTACTCTCTAACTTCTACACATATCCTGTGGTATGCATGTCCACATACACACATATGAACAAAATAAATGAAGAAAAATGTAATAAAAACTATGGCTGATTTGGGACAATAATTAAGGAATGGTTGACCTGGAAGTGGTGACTAGTTGTTTTTGAAATCTGTGTATCACAAACCTACTGCATGTCCACTGCTGCTCAGAGTAAGCCAAGGCGAAGCCGGGAGTGACTAGCTCGGAAGGCAGAGGCCTGCTGTACCAAGTGACACATACTTACGTGCAGAAAATATAATCAGAAAACTAACATGGCTAGAATTACGGCTATAATTCAACAAATTTTTAAAAAGCTCAGGGGCTAGAGTGATGGCTTAGTAGTTAAGAGCCCTGGCAGCTCTTCCAGAGGACTGGGTTTGATTCCCAGCACTCACATGGTGGTCCTAACTGTGACTCCAGTTCTGGGGGATCTGACAGCAGAGGAAATACACATGGTGCATAGATGCGCTTGCAGACAAAACACTCCCACACATAACATTTTGAACAATGAGAATGCAGTCCAAGGTTTGCAGAATGACACAGCTTTCTTACCACTGGAGTCTGTTTCGGATTCAGAGTCACTGTCACTATCTTCAGAATATTTCTTATGTTTTCTTTTAGATGACTTTTTCTTTCTCTTTTTCTTGGATCTTTCTTTTGAATGACCAGATTTCCTTTTCTTCTTCTTTTCATCTGTTGTAAGTACAAATGAAAAATTAACTTCTACAGAAGTATTTCCAAACATCTTACTATATTGGAAATGATGAAAAGAAACAGCTGTTTGGTAGCCTGGGTAAAAGCAAGGTCCAATGTGCAATTATTTATAAACATACTTTTGAAATTTATGAATTAATTCCTTATTTTACAAAATTACCTTCTGAACTAGATGCTGAAGTAGTGCTTTTCTTTGGCTCTTCATCCTCTACTGGTGTATGTTCATCAGAGCTGAATTACAGAAAACGGTTGTAAGAAATATGTTCCATAGGGCATTAAAATAAGCACTTACAGTTTTTCAGCAACAGCGCTCATTGCCTAGGAACCTTTAAAGCATGTAAAATTATTCTTATTATTAATGTTGCTTTTATCTTACTTGTGTGGGCATTCTGCCGACACATATGACTGTGCCTGGTGCCCACAGGGGCCAGAAAGAGCATCGGGTCCTCTAGAATTGGCTGTACAGAATAATTACTATATGGGTCTTGTGGCTCAAACTCAGGCTTGATAGCCTGTGCTCTTAACCACTGAACCACCTCTCTAGCACCCAAAGACAAGCCATTTTTGTAAGAGTATATTCAAGAGTCTACCATCTCCTTAATAATAAAATAACTTATATTTATATAATGCTTCAGAGTTTACACAGTAATGTTTAAAAAAACAGTGTGTAGCTGGACAGTGGTGGTGCACACCTTTAATCCCAGCACTCAGGAAGCAAAAGCAGGCAGATCTCTGTGAGTTCAAGGCCAGCCTGGTCTATAGAGCGAGTTCCAGGACAGGTTCCTGCCACACCAACTCCAGTGTTGTCTATGTGACATGACATATGTCATTATGCCGGACGGGAGCTACATGTCCTATGGGACTAGGCTCCCTGGAGGTCAATGGCAGACGGCCCAGTATTAGCCACTGCTGAGGCATAGATGTGTTTCTCGATTAGCTGGCTATGAGGGATATGGGCTTTGCACAATCTCTTTTATAATAATGATATCCTTTTTTTTCTTTTTTTTAAATATTTTTTTATTTATTATGTATATAATATTCTGTCTGCATGTGTGCCCGTGGGCCAGAAGAGGGCACCAGACCTCATTACAGATGGTTGTGAGCCACCGTGTGGTCGCTGGGAATTGAACTCAGGACCTTTGGAAGAGCAGGCAATGCTCTCAACCGATGAGCCATCTCTCCAGCCTCCAATAATGATAGTCTATGTATCTACAAGACAAGGATTGTCTCTTCACGAACAGCTCTGGGATAGGGAAGCACAGTATGGGAATGTATAAGACTACATACACGGGATGTATGATGAGCAAGGGAATAGATAAGGTATGGACAAAGAGGGTTATATTATACTCTGAACTTTCTGGATAGGCTTGCTAGATCCCAACCCCCATGGTGTCTGCTGCATAAGGAGGTACTAAAAAGTATATTTCAGCAGGTGCAGAGAACTGATTGGGTATATTTTGTCACTAGATGAATAAAGGGTTAGGAAGAGGAAGGGCCATGATAGCGATAATGAGACAGAAACTTTCTATTCATAAGATGAAACCACTTGCCTAAGGTTTACATTCCCAAGGACAAGATTTCCTCTTCTAAGGACGCTTTATGTCTAACACCTGTTCCTGATAATATACTTTTCTTAAATATAGCTGATGTGACTAAAAGAAGCTTTCATACTGTGCCAACCAATGATACATGACCTTCTGATTTGTTCTTTGTTTGAAATACTATATAATGAAAACATGAATTCAGTAAAATCGCAGCAGATCCCAACCACTCTCTTGTGTGTTGTGTCTGTCTGTCATTCACCGAACTTGCACCTTCCTGATTACCAAGACCTGCTTCTCCCATGGTCTGAGTGGCTCCCCACGCAGTCCGTGGCAGGTTCCAAAGCTACACAGAGAAACCCTATCTAAAAAAAAAAGCAATGTGTAAGATTTATATTTTCAGAAGAAATTCACAAGATAAAAGTTGAGAAATAGAAAACATAAGGAAGCCGGGAGATGGTGGCGCACGCCTTTAATCCCAGCACTCGGGAGGCAGAGGCAGGCGGATCTCTGTGAGTTCGAGACCAGCCTGGTCTACGGAGCTAGTTCCAGGACAGGCTCCAAAGCCGCAGAGAAACCCTGTCTCGAAAAACCAAAAAAAAAAAAAAAAAAAAAAAAGAAAACATAAGGAAAGATCAAGAAAAGGCAAACATGAAGGTTGATGAAAGAGTTCATGATTTTATTATTGACTGTAGGAATCAAACCTAGGTCTCACTGATGCTAGGCATTTGCTCTATAACCAGGAGATATCCTAGCTTCAGAACTTTATTCTAAGTAGGTAAAGGATATACACTGGAACAACTCCCATCTCCCCAGACCTTAACAGACCACAGAATTAGCAAAATAAATTCTGAAAGTAAGCTTTTTGTTTGGGGGTTTGAAAACATTTTTCACATTTAGCTTGTTTAGTACGTGTGTGAGTGTGTGTAGGTGTGCGCAAGTGCACGCGCGCATATGTGTACACTACTGTGGGGGTCTGAGAACAATTTTCAGGATTTGGTTATCTCCTTCTACCCATGTAGGTCCCGTGGATCTGATGAAGTTGTCGGAGTTGGCAGCAAGCACCTTTATCTGCTGAAACATATGGCTGGCCTGTAGAGTTGGCTTTTGAGACAGGGTCTCTAGCTCATGCTGGGGTTTAACTCTGTAGCTAAGGATAGCCTTTCACTTTAGCACCCCCACCCCCTGCCTCTACCTCTTCAATCCTGAGATTATAAATCATGTACCACCATGCCTGGTGTATTTGGTGCTAGATATTAAACCCAGGGTCTTAGGCATTCTAGACAAGCCCTCTACCAGCTGTTACTGCACAGCAAGTAGAGTGTGCACTGCTCTTGAACAGCAGCTGAGCTTGACTCCCAGTACCCATGCTGGGTGGCTCAAAATCACCTAAAACTCGAGTTCAAAGAAATCTGATATCCCTGGCCTCTGGGGGCACTAGCACCTAGCTGTGCATACCCATGGAAACCCACACAATACATATAATTAAAAATAATAAAAATAGCAAGACATGGTGATACACACCTTTAATCCCAGCACTTGGAAGGCAGATGCAGGTGGATTTCTGTGAGTTTGAATCCAGTCTGGTCTACACAGTGAGTTTCAGGACAGCTGGGGACCACATAGTGAGACCTTGTCAAAACTAGTAAATAAATCTAAACAAAAATTTTAATTCTTTGGAACAGGCTCTAAAAAATTAAAATGCTTTGATGGTACCCAAGGAAAGTTAAAATATTGTGTCATCCTTAAAGTTTGGAAGATCACATGATATAACTTGGATATTACTTATCAAAATATTTTTAGGGTTTCTTTTAATCCTCACTCAATGAGTTCAGGTATCTGTAAGAACAGGTTTCAGATAATATCGCTTTATCATCCTGACACAAATTATAGGTTTCTTGTTAAGTACACTGTCTCAAAAAAATCCAAGAGTGGAGCTGAGTAGGGTAGCTCACACCCTTAATCCCCACAGCTGGATCTGAGTTCAAGGCCAGCCTGGTCTACAGAGTGAGTTCCAAGACAGTCAGGGCTACACAGACAAACCTCTCACAAAACCAAAAATATAAATAAATAAAAAGGCCGGGCGGTGGTAGCACACACCTTTAATCCCAGCACTCGGGAGGCAGAGGCAGGCGGATCTCTGGGAGTTCGAGGCCAGCCTGGTCTACAAGAGCTAGTTCCAGGACAGGCTCCAAAGCTACAGAGAAACCCTGTCTCGAAACACCAAAATAAATAAATAAATAAATAAAATTAAAATAAATAAAAGAAATAAGCATGGGGGCCAGCAAGCTAAAGGTGCTTGTTGTCAAGCCTGAGGTCCTGAGTGCAATCCTTAGACTCCATACTGTAGAAGGAGAGAGCAACTCCACCTGTGTGCTAGGGCACACAGATACCCGCTTAGAAAATATTAACGTTTAAAAAGAAACTAAGCATCAACTAAAAAGTACTAGGCCTTCAGAGTATTAGATATAGAAAACGTTTATTTGAAATTGTCAAAGAACAAATTTAATTAATAAAAATGATGTCATCAGCACTAGGAAACATTTTTTTAAATAGCAGCATATTAATTTTAAAAATTCTTGGTGACCTTAATATAGACTTGAAACTCTGAAAATCTAAGAGGAAACCCTTTGAAATACGAACATACGGGATGAAGAGATGGCTCAGTGGTTTAGCACCCTGGCTGTTCTTTGCAGAGGACCCGAGCTCAGTTCCCAGCACCTACACGGCAGTTCACAACCATCTGTAAATCCAGTTTCAGGGGCTCTAATGCTCTCTTCTGGCCTCTGCAGGCCCAGGGTATGTATGCAGTACACTTATACACAATGTAGGCAAAACACTTATAAAATAAATATTTTTTTCAAAAAAGATAGGCGTAAGTAAGAACTTTCTAAATAGGATACCAGTTGTTCACAAAATAAATCCCCAGATCAACAAATGGGGCCTTACAAGATTAAAACCTCTTACACAGCAAAAAAAAAATTGAGTGAAGAAACAGCTTACAGAATGGGAGAAAACCTTACATCTGGCAGAGGAGGATAACAAGAATATGAGGAACCAAAAACATTAAGCAAGAAACCAACACAATAAATGCACTCAGCCAGGTGGTGGGGGCACACCCCTTTAGTCCCAGCACTTGGGAGACAGAGGAAGGCTGATCTCTGTGAGTTCAAGGCCAGCTTGGTCTACAGAATAAGTTCCAGGACATCTGGGTCTACACAGAAAAACCCTGTCTCAAATAAACATACAAATAAAAAATAAATAAATAAAAACAGACTAATGAAATGAACAGATGGTTCTCAAAAGACAAAATACACATGGTCAATAAACACATACACAAAAATTCAACCTCATTATCCATCAGTGAAATGTGGATGAAAACTACACTGAGAGTCCACCTTACCCCAGCCATTAAGAAAACAACTAAGAGCCTGGCAGTGGTGGCGCACACCTTTAATCCCAGCACTCGGGAGGCAGAGGCAGGCGGATCACTGGGAGTTCGAGGCCAGCCTGGTCTGTAGAGCCAGTTCCAGGACAGGCTCCAAAGCCACACAGAGAAACCCTGTCTCAAAAAAAACCAAAAACCAAAAACAAAGAAAGAGAGAGAGAGAGAGAGAGAGAGAGAGAGGGAGGGAGGGAGGGAGGGAGGGAGGGAGAGAGAGAGAGAGAGAGAGAGAGAGAACAACTCAGTACAAATGCTGTTGAGGATGTAGACAACAGGGAGCCTTTATATACAATCAGTTGGAAAATAGACTGATCCAGCGTCTGTGGAAAGCAGTATGGAGGTTTCTCAAACAACAACAACAAAAAAAAAAAAATAGATCCTCCACAGAATCTAGCTCTACCACTCCTGGGCATCTGCCTGATCTGCCTGATCTGCCCGAAGGACTAGAGTCATCACATCACAGAGACACACACACACAATGTAAACTGCAGACTATTCACAGCAGCTCGGCCGTGGGACAAACCTACAGACAGACCTACAGACGTAGTGTATGTGCACAGTGGAAACATTTCCAGTCAAAAAGAAGAATGGAGTTCCACCATGTACAGGAAAACAGGTGCAAAAGCCTATCATCCTGTTGAGCAAATGAGGCCAGTCCCAGAAATACAAATTTCATGTTTTATCTGATTTGTGGTTCCCAGATTCCATACAGTCCCATAAGATCATGTATGTATGTATAAAATGAAAGAAAAAATGAAAGTGTTTAGGAGAACAAAAGGAAGCAAGGGGTGGGAATATGGCAATGGACAATGTTATATCTGTCGGAACGTTTTTTTTTTTTAATTCAGGGGTCAGAGAGGTAGCTCAGTTGATCAAATGTTTGTCACATAAACACAAGGACCTGAGTTCAGATTCCCAGCACCCACAGAAAAATGATGGGTGGGGTGGCATTCACCTGTAACTCTAACACTCAGAGGCAGAGACAGCAAGATTCCTAGGGCTTATTGGTCAACCAATCATGCTCACTAAATCAGCACCAGGTTCATTGAAAAACTCTGTCTCAAAAAATAAGGTGCTGGACTAGCAAGATGCCTTAGCAGGTAAGAACACTTGATGCCAATCCTAACAACTTGAATTATATCTCCTACAACCCTCACAGTGGAAGATAACCAACTCCTGGAAGTTGTCCTCTGACCTCCACATGTGTTATGTGAGTACACCTAGAACACCCATGCACGGACTGTGTGTGTGAGAGAGAGAGAATAAATCAATGTAAACTTAAAATATAAGGTAGAGAAGAGATCACAGAAGATATCTGACTTCAAATTCTGAACCCCGCACACAATCACTCACACACATGAATTTTCCAGGCTTTTGAGTGTCTACTTTCCCCAGCTCACTAGCCCACTTCCACTTTCAGAAGGACCTTCTTTCTTAGTAAATTACCTCTATTTTTATTACTTATGCTAATACCTAGCAGTCTGATGGTGGGTTAGTTGAAAAAAAAAAGAAAAATATTATAAATATATTATTTTTAATAACGAATCTGAGTAGGAAATTAATGATTCATGAGTTATAATTTCAAGACAGCAGTTAAGCAGGGCATGGTGATCTATGCCAGGAATTCCAGCATTTAGGGGGTTAAGGCAGGAGGATTGCTGTGAGGCTGAGTTCTGCCTTGGTTATTACACTGTGGGTTCCAAACAACCTGGATCACGGAATCAGACCATGTCTCAAATACAAAACAAAACAAAACAACCCCCCACACACACACACAATGAATGTGCTAAAATCTACTAACTGTATCTGTAATCATTACCCATGTTCCATGGGGTTTTTTTAATATAAGGGGTAAAATAGTATAAATCATAAGAAAGCAAAAAAAAATTTGATAAGTACTTGAAGCTCTTCACTTAAAAATTTTGACAGTAGGGCTGGCGAGATGGATCAGTAGGTAAAGGCGCTTGCTGCTAAGCCTGACGACCTGAGTTCAATCCCTGGGACCCACATAGTGGAAGGAGAGAACAGACTCCTGCAAGTTGTCCTCTGACCTCCACCTGTGCACATACATACATGTGCAAATAAATAAAACGTAAGAAAATAATTTAAAAAATTTTGCCTGCAGACCAGGATTTAAACAAATGCTATTAACATTTTAAAATTATATTTTTTTAACCTACTTACTCTGGTTCAGGATTCTTTGGAGAAAGTCCCCAAACTTCAGGAGCTCCCAATTCTCCAATTCTCTCTCTTTCACTTAATCTCCTAAAAGATATAAATATTTAAATTATAACTCAATGGATGAACTGTTTCCTAGACATATAATAAAACTCAACAGGAATCAAGTCTTCTAGTATTATGTTCCTCATATATCTTTTAAGACAGGATCTTACCGTGTTGACTAGGCTGGCCTTGAACTCCTGGGCCCAAGTGATCCAGCCTTCGAAATAGCTGGGGCTACAGAAACACCTGGATTTATGTATGTTTGAAAAGTTAATAAAAACTTGATTTAAATATAAGCTCTGTAGGTAGGAGTCGATGCTCTGATAGTATCATAAACAGGTGTAAACTATAGAGTGCTTCAGTGGCAGAGGCAAAAATGGCAGTCAGACTGTCAAGGGCATCTCTTTTACTGAATGTGTGGCATAGCTTCTAAATGCCCATTTAACTGTAAAGTGTAACAGGAAGGTTTTGAGGGTGGAGGAGGTTGGTGTTTTGTTGTTGGTTTTTTTTTTCTTTTGAGACGAGTTTCTCTGTGTAGGTTTGAAGTCTGTCCTGGAACTTGCTTTCTAAATCAGGTTGGCCTCAAACTCAGAGATCCACCTGCCTCTGCCTCCCTAGTGCTGGGATTAAAGGTGTGCGTCGTCACCCCCGGCTAAGAAAGGTTTATATTTAAAAATAAATTCATTTGTTTACGTATATTTATAAAGTAGTGAAATCTTTTGATTTGGTCAAACTTTGTTTTCAGAAACCTAGGAATTAGTGAAGATAACAATGAAATAAAAATAAAGGGGATTCTGGAGAGAAAGGAAAATTTTCTTTAACAAAAACTGTCCTCATGCTCCATAAGGCTTATGACCAGTTTCCATCCAGATCCTTTCAGGGGAAAGAGTATGTTCTCTACTCTTGGGAGGACACCTTTTTTCATTTTGTGTATGTGGCTAATTCTGTTTTAATATTTACTACTACTCATAAACTTAAAATACAAACTCTGGGCGGGAGAGATGGCCCAATGAAGAGCACATATTGTTCTTGCAGAGGACTGGAGTTTGGTCCCCCGCATCCAAGACGGTTGATTCTCAGCTGCCTGTAACTCCAGCTCCAGGAGATCTGATGCTTCTGGCCTTCCAAGGCATCTACACTCACATGTACATATCCATACATAGACGCACATTCCTACACAGAATTCAAAACATAATAAAAATAACACCATGTATAGTGGTTGGTGCCTTCAGTCCCAGCATTTGGGAAGCAAAGTATGGCGGGTCTCTTTTTGTTGAGGCCAGCTTGGTCTACATAAGTTCTAGAACAGCTGTATAGACAGACCTTGTCTAAACCACCCCCCCCAAAAGAAATAATTATTTGAAGATAAAAAATAATTATTGGGGTGGAAGCCTGAATTTCTTAAAGTGTAGTAGCTTGCAACTTACAGTTTAAAAATTAATCATTATAACACAAATATAATTGGCTTGATTTTCTTTTAACTTCTTTCATCATGGGAAAAACTTGGAGGTTTTTTTTAATTTGGTCAAAACTATAATTTAAAAGGGAATTCATCTCTTTGTAACTGCTAGGGGAAGAATGCCTACCCAACCACAAAGAACACAAAGCCTCATACCCGTTGCTCCTGTAATGTTTTAAAAGTTCTCATTTTTAAACACATGCTACAAAGCCTAGTACTGAGCCTAAGACACAATGTTTAACAGACAGAATAAACTTCAAGTCATCTAAAAGTACAAATGCAAATTCCATTCAAGGAATTATAGCCGGGCGGTGGTGGCGCACGCCTTTAATCCCAGCACTCGGGAGGCAGAGGCAGGCGGATCTCTGTGAGTTCGAGACCAGCCTGGTCTACAAGAGCTAGTTCCAGGACAGGCTCCAAAACCATAGAGAAACCCTGTCTCGAAAAACCAAAAAAAAAAAAAAGGAATTATAACATTCCAGTAAACCCTCTCCACCTGTTTTTGAGACTGGATCTCATATAGCAGGGTCCAGCTAGTCTTCAACTCCTGATCCTTTCTCAAGTCATGGGATTAGAGACATGAGCTCACAAAACTCCTGGCTCACCGTTTGCTTTCCGGCCCACATACTCTGTGGGGACTACACCATGCTGAATAATTTAAATTGGATAATTAAGTCTCTAACAATTCAGAACTATCTTACTGTTTCTGTTTTCACGCATTTATGGAAGTTAGTAGAACCTTAAAAGCCTTGTTGCTAATTTCCCGCACCCCTTTCTGGTGAAGAAGCGAAGTTCAGAAAGGTCAACTGACTTGCCCAAAGCTACCTGCTTCATGGCAAACAAAATCTTCATCCTTAAGCAGAGTGCCTGTGAAGCCTGCCCTTTTTACTATTAGACTTTATGTCCTCCCCTCCTGGAAGGAAAAAAAATATCACTAAAACATTTCTCAACAGTTAGAGAGTTTACTTGCCCCTAATGCCTGTAATGTTTTAAGTTTTATCCTTTTAAAACACATGGTAAAGGCCTAGTCCAGTGCCTAAGACATAATGCTTAACAAACATAATAAACTTCATAATATTAGCACTATGACTAATGCAGCAATAAATGCCTCTCTCTTAGGGTCTCACTCTCCCTCAGGCTGACCTTGAATTTATTCTGCAGTCCAGGCTACCTGCCCTCCATTCTGAATGCTGAGCCATCATGCCCAGCCTTTTTAACGTATTTTCTGAGATACGGTCTCGTGTATACCAGGCTGGCCTTAAACTTGCTACGGAGATGAGGACGACACTGATCTGACTTCCTGCTGAGACTCATAGCTGTTGCAACCACAGGCTTTTTAAACCAAGAACTCCATTAGAGGAGATCTGATCTCAATACCTGCATTGCTTTTCATGGTCAAAAATGGCTGAGACCACTTCACAAAACTTTTCCTAATATAGCCTCATCCACAGTTTGGCAGAGTACTTTTCTTACATTCATCTAACCATCTTGCATAGAGGAAGGTTTCCTCCTACCCAATACAGATCCTTAATTAAAATCCTTACCAATTCCCAGCAAAACTTTCCCACTGACATCGTGTTACCGCAAGCTCGTCTGTTCCTTCATGCAACAAGCGATGGTTGTTGCATGCCTACCAAGAGGCAGGCACTACTAATTCTGTGAACAATAAAATAGAACCTCTACTTTCCACAAGTTCAGTTTAGTGAAGAATAAAGAGAAGCTCACGGATAATGACACAACCAAAGAACTACAATAGAGCCGAGGCTCTTAGCGTTATCAGCCTGCAAAGACAGGAGGAGGGAAGTAGGTAGTGGGAAAACGGGGCACTTTATGAAGGAGTCTGGGGATGAATGAAAATTTAAGTTAGAAAAGGATAAATAAAAAGGTCGTGAGATGGACTGAAGAACAGGTGCGAGGTAGGTGGGAAGCAGAAACAATGAACGACTAGCCGGACTCAAAGGCAGGCGGACTCGTCCAAGAGAGGATGCGGCGATCTCACTCACTTTTGCCGCAGACTCTCCTCCCTCTCCTTGTCCAGCAGGCTTGGCCAGGGCTTGTCGCCCCCGTAGGGGCGCGAGTAGCCGCCATAATAGGCAGACGAGGATGCAGAAGCAAAAGGGGCGCTCCGCTGCGCAGAGGGCCGCTCTCGAGAACGCGATCGAGAGCGGGAGCGGTAAGACTGGTTTCGAGAGCTTTGGCTGAAGCCGCTCAGCGAATGGCTCAGACCATTCCGGTCACAGAGCCGAGAACAAGAGCGCGAGCGAGAGCGGCGACCCCGCGGGGAGCGGGAAGACTTGCTGGGCTTAGGGCTCCTCGACGAACTGCGCCGTTTTCCCCCGGAGGCCTCCCGTTCAGGGCTACGCGAGCCCGACACAGGAGCCATGGTAGTGGAAGCTGAACCCGCCAAGGGGCGGGACAAGGGGGCGCTCTTGCGGCCCCCAAAGGGTCTAAGATGCCAAGCGTCCGAGAGCCCGCAGCGTTTAGCAAACCAGAAAAAAAAGAAAAAAACCCTTGGAAACAGTTCCGGGTACGTCGGTAAACCCCTTCCCCTGGACCCAAGCTCCTTACAGCCAACAGGAAGGGATGGGTGTATTAGTATAAAGAAGCCGGTCGGGAAACTCGAGCCACGGACTCGTACAGTTCCTAGTGAGGCTTCAGAAATGTAAACCGCGCGAACACTAATTCTTTGTTCGTTCTGGAACTCTAATACCTGGAGCAAAGTTACGATGAATGCTGTACATATTTCATTGAGTAGCTGTGTGAGCAACACCAATTCTCAATGTGTTCCGTGTGCGGTTTTATTTGGTGTGAGCTTTTGTATCTGTGTATGTAATGTAACAGACACACGTACGCGCGCGCGCGTGCACGTACACACACCGCTCCTTTTTTTTTTTCCTTTGAAATCTGTGGGCACTGGAGAGAGGGCTAAGTGGTTAATGAAAGACCCTCAGAGAGGACCTTTCCTCTCTGATGAAGACCCCAGAACCAGGACACTCCGAGACCAGGCCACAGGATGCAATTAGCAAGAGGTTTATTGAGTAAACACAGGTACCTGCGGGCAACAAGTCTTTCGGAGGACTTGCGCACCTGCCAACTGGAGGATGGGCTTTTTATAGGGAAGAGCAAAAAGCAAGTTTACAGAAGCAAAAGCGTGGTTATCGATCGACCGGAATGAGGCGGGGGCATGAATGGTTTCCCCTCTTAGCATGGGTGTCAGCAAGAAGCAAGTTTACAGAAGCAAAAGCATGGTTATCGGAATGCGGCGGGGGGCATGAAAGGTTTCCTCTCTCAGCATGGATGCCTGGCAACAGTCATCCTGTTCCTATCTTATAACTAACCTGCTTTGTTGACATCCTATCTTATTGACATCTTGCCTTGCAGTCTTCCTATCTCTATCTCCTGCTCTCCCAGGCACCTGGGATGTTCTTATGGGAGCAGGCTGGCTGCTGATCCGGAGATTTGTTTAAAACAAACAGGACATTCCCCCGGGAGCATGCTAGCTGCGGGTTTTGAGGAGGGGGTCTGTGGGGTCTTTCATTTCCCCCTTTTTCTTTTGTTAATGAGTTAAATCTTTTACTCAAAGCAATTACAGAACCTCGGTATCTTGTTGTGGTAACATGTGATACTGATGGGTCAGTACTAGGGCCTGAATGACTGACAGCCTATCTTTTATAAACTGGACCAGGCGGTTTAAGATGCAAGGCCCAAACAGGAGTAGCAGAAGGAGGATAATCAAGGGACCCATCAAAGAAGACAATAGAGTTGTAAACCAGGGAGACTTATTAACCCATCCGTCGAACCATCCTTGTTGTGATTCGAACAGCTTTGTCTCTGTCTTAACCTCTCTCTAAGCTTGGTCATGGATCTTCTAACCAATCCAGTATGGTCAGCATAGAAGTAACATTTTCCCCTGAGTGTAGCACAAAGACTCCCTTTCTTTAAAAGCAACAGGTCCAGGCCCCTCCTGTTATGGAGCACCACCTCTGAAAGATTTGCTCAGACAATAGCCATATGAAAACTAGTACAACTGATGGGACAAAATAACTTATACTTTACAGAGCAGTATTGGGAGAAGATAGTAGAACATCTCTAGGGTGTACATAGCTCTTAACAAAATTATCTGAATGAGGCTTGAAAGTAACTACATGGTAGACATTGTGAACCACTGTAGACCCGAGAATAGCACCCAACACTGTGGCAATAATAGTCTATTGACTACAAAGAGCTTAACTCAGCCCTAAGAAACACATGGATGCCTTCTCATAAGAGGCAAGTTCAGTATTATGAATACAAATCTCTTTTGCTGTAGACACCGGGAGTGTTGTTCCTCAACTCCAGAGAATGTGCCTGAGAAGTCAGTTTCGGTCCAGCTGGCACCACATGGCATCTACAGGTTTCCATTGCATCCTGTAGCATCAGCTTTATCCAAATGTACAGGGTTGTGTCCATTGTGAGAACTTTAACAAACAATGAGAGAAAATACAATACAGGATGACAAATGTTCAAAACAAAAAGCCCTAAAACCAGAGGACAGCGAATGAGGACATAAATATCTTTTTGAGACTGACTTACTCAGGCTTTACATTTGTAAGTACAGCATTAAAAAAAGTTTTAACATCCCATTGATATCTATTTTATCATATATTAAACCATATCTGTTTATCTTTTGAAAGCCATATCATTTCATAACCCCACAGATTAAAACAAGATTTTCCTGTAGAAAAACAAAACCTATCAAGAGGTAAGGAAGCTTTAGGTGTGTTTGCTTTTTCTCTGAAGTTATCTGCACAAAACGGTCTGATCCGGAAAAATCTCAAACTGTAAAAAAATAATTCCTGTCAATAGGTCCCAGACACACAGTGGAGGAACAGAACAGAATTGCCTTTTGCTTCTGCTGTCTGATATTGTGCTTCAAAAGACCCTAAAAAAATGAGCAGAGCCCTGTGGGTTTCTGACTCTAGGAAAGAAGAGCCTTAAAGGTGATATAAGCCCACCTTATAGCGGATGTGCCTGCCCTGTGTAAGCCTTGAGCTCAGGATTTCATCACCAGGGTCAGCCACTGTCAGCGGATACATGAGCAGCAGCTAACTAGCCAGGCAACAGAACTAGTGGCAGCGATTGCCGGGGTGTTTTGAACCCAGGACAGGACAGGAAGGAGGGAGGTCTGTCCAGTCATTTGCTGGTCTCCAGGGCCAATTATGTCAATTTGTTCTTTTAGAATCTTATTTATCCTATCTATCTGCCCTGAGCTTTGGGGTTGGTAAGCTTAAGTTCCAATTGATCCCCAATGTCTTGGCCACACCCTAACTTACCTGGGCAACAAAGGCAGGTCTATTATGGGACATGATTATCTTGGGCATCCCAAACCTTAGGATGATTTTTTTTTATGATCTTCTTAGCCATTACATTGGATGTCTCAATCTTGGTCAATGTATGATGGCTGTCTTCTTTGGCAAATGTGTGGCCTCCTGGAGGCTCAAAATTTCAGCAGATGTCAACAGTCCTTTTTGTCTGTATATTGCTTTGAAGCATACCTGCTGTTAGTATAGACGTTCCCTCTGCCATCTGTAGAGCTTGTATCAAAGCCACAAGTTCAGCGTTCCAGTCGGGCCGCCATCCCTGAAGGGAGGTTACTGGCCCAGATCATTTGCTTCCTGTCCACCAATGTTGCCCCCGCCTTCCGCTTACCTTCAGTCTTGTGTACCTGCTTAGCTCGGACCGCCAGCCTTGTGCCCCTGGCAAGCTTCGCCCTCATTTTCGGCTCTGTCTGGCACAGCTTAGCCTGCCATTTTGCCATTCGCCTGTCCTTTATGCAGATGCTGGCAGGATCCATAGTCCATCGACGTCAGCCCAGCACAGGAGCAGTAGTCTGGCACAGGAGGGCACCTGTGGTAGCATGGTGACTGCTGTATCACAGTCTGACATGGGTGAGGGGAGCAAGACTGTAGAGTGAGCAGTCAGAGCTCATGCAGGCTTTAGAGCAAGCACAGCACCAAGGCAGTTGCTAGGAGGTGAGGATTTCTTCAGCGGTGATGGCAGGGAGAGGTGGTCATCCTGCTGAGGAGGGCGTGGTAGAGGCAGAGGCAGACAAGCAGCCTGCGTCTCCTGCAGAACTGAAAACAGCAGCGAAAGCAAAAGTCCCTCGTTTGGTCAACATAAGGCTTTGGTCATACATTCAGAAGTGACCAGGGAGGAACGAGTCATTTATTTGTCTTTTTCCCAAATTTCTAGTTCGTAAGGTGTCCAGTTTGTATTCTTTACTCAGTTCCAGTGTTCCTCTTCATTTGTCTTTGATCTTCTGTTGCCCAGGCTCCTAATCTGTCTGAGTCCTATCTTTCTTTTGCTTCCCGCCTCTCTCTCTTTCGCTTCCCTTTCTCTGTCCCTCGTTTAACATTTTTTTTTTGGTCTCTCCAAATTTTACTAGGTATAATCTTGTGACCTATCTACTTGCTGTAACTTTTTCTTATATCTGATGTTGCCTGTCCTATGTAGGCCATGGCTACTGCTGTCTGCTGACCTTCAGAGGTTGGGTAAAATGCCTGTAAACTTTTATTAATCATTTAAGGAGCATAGATTGTAACTGGTCCCTGGAGAACCTCTCTTACCTTGGCCGAATTAGTGGGGTGCCTTGCAGCCCCCCCCTGAGATTTGCCATGAGCCCAGCATTTTGACTGTCAGTTTCTCCCTTTAAGAATTAATTAGACATTATCATGTAGAAGAATGAAGATAGATCCATATTTATCTCTATGCACAAAACTGAAATCCAAACAAATTAAAGACCTTAACATAAAACCAACAATATTGAACTTTTTATAGAAGGAAAAAATGTTTAAAATTCATTTTCAAACACAGCCTCAGTGGCATAGACGTTGAGAGAAACAATCAATAAATAAGATTTTTAAAACTGAGACGCTTTTTGTATAGCAAAGGATATAATCAACGGAATGTAATATCAACCTGTAGAATGGGGAGGTATCATGAGGCATATAAGGAACTTAGGAACTTAATCCTCATAAAAACAAATATTTCAGTACAATTATGTCACAGACCAAAACTGTAAATTCTCAACAAATGAACTTGAAATGACTGAAAGATATTTAAAATTTGCTTAAATATAACATCCTTAATCATCAGGGAAATGCAAATTAAACAATTCTGAGATTTTATCTTATTCCTGTAAAACTGACCAAGATTAAAAATATCATTTGACAATTTATGCTTACAGCTACTTTGAACATTAGCATGGTGGATTTTCAGAATTAGATAACATATTACCTTAAAAACTTAGCGACATCCTTTATATTATCATTGACAGAATCTGAAAACAACCCAAAATGCACCTTTTTTATATTAATAATAAATGAGAATCTTTGCCATGTTTTTTTTTAAATAGCCATAAACATTATAAAGAGTCAAAAGGGCCATTTTAACTCAACCTCATCATTCAGTAACACCCCCTTTGCCATCGTAGTGGGGTGAGAGGCTTTAGCAGATCTTTGCCTTGTGGGGCAACTCGGGGCCCCCACCTTATCACAAGCATTGTGAGCAAACAAGTGTTAAATTCAGATCTAAACATGGGCTGGCTTAGAAGCTCAGCTGGGCTGTTCATATGGCCCTGGCCCTGTGCCAGGCCTTTTACAGCAATAGTTCTTGAAGACAGTGTAGTCCTGCATCCATCTAAACAGAGCTGGGAATTTACTTCCTCTGGACACACTGCATAGTAAGAAATATAGAAACCAACAATCTGTAGTTTTTTTTTTTTATAAGCATATTATTTTAAAGTGACTTAATTTAATTTTCCCAATTTTTAAACCAGAGGCTTTTACCTGGATGCAGCACATGATGACTGGTATAGAGCATCCCCGGAAGACAGATGTTATCAGGGCTGGTAGGCCCTTTTAATGTCAGCTTACTCCATTACCTGCCACTTCTGAATCCACATTTACCATTTACCAACAGCCACAGGGATATTTACTTGCAATCTCTTGCCCTACTGCCAAAATGGAAAGGTCCAGGTTCTTTAGGGGACCTTTGCTTTTTAATAGGGTATCCGACCCCAGAGAAATAACCTACTGTAGGTTCCCAGGCTTACTGGGTCCTGTGGGGAGGAATTAGCACCAGCTTGGACCCAACTGGCTGGCATGTGTCTCCACAGGAGGCCTTAGTTCTGTGACCCTGGCGTTAGCACCAGCTACTTCCCCTGGGCAAGGGCCACAGATCTTTGGCACAAGGTTTTACATGGCATTTGCAGATGGGGGCTGCCATTCAATCTCTAGCACCTTATTTTCCAGGGAAAACAAGCCTTCTCCACAGGGAACCCCACTGGGGATCCTCCCAGGACCTGGCTTCAGTCTCAGCTCTGTCCATAGTGAGCTCCTAGTTGTATAGCACAAGCCTCCCATACCCCACCTCAGTACTCACAGCAATCTAGCAGCTTTTCTCTGAATGGGATTCCAGAGGCCCCAGGAGGAATTCCCTCCAGGGAACTTGTGAGGTCAGGATTGGTCCACCGTCTGGAAGCCTCAACTCAGTTCCTCTTTAGCCCTCACACTGCCAGTAGCAGCTGTGAAGACCTTTGCACTGGCTGTAGGGGGAGGGAACACCTTGGACTGTCTAAGGCAGCCCTCCTCCCCCAGTCCTCCCCTGCGCTGCTGGTGGACTTCAGGTCAGCAAGAGAGGACGTCACTCTCAGCACAAGGATTTCAGGGGGTGCCCACAGCTGCCCCCTTCTCTGACTTGGGCCAGGGTTGCTGCCATGCCCTGCCCTGCGTCCTGCTGAGAAGTTTGCTCAGAGGCTGGTTGCCCGCCTAGGCCTGGCTCCAGGCTGTGCCGCAGGAGATCACAGCCCTGCTCCCTCCCCCCTTGCAATAGCAAGCAGGGCAGTTCAGCAGCACAGCCTCAGCAAGGCACAGCCTAGAGAAGTAAAGGAGGGGCAGACTGTCAGCATTCCTTTTGGATTTTCATAGAGTTGGGGTCAAAGAGGTGGTTATTTACTGCCCCATGGTACCAGATTTAGACTCGAGTACAAACAGATATACAAAACAAAGAACATATTAAGCACAAAAATACACAGACAATACAGATGCGCCGGCTCGGATTCGGCGTAATGCCGAAAGCAGAATTTCAGACGGAGACAATGGGAGTCCAGACCTCCCTTCTCCAACCAGATCCACGTATCTTTCCGACACGGGTTGAGCCCCGAAGGCTCCAGACGCCCCTGGAACGTCTTCCAAAAGGCTGCGAGGGAAAGTCCGAACTCGTCAGTTCCTTTCTACCTCGCCAGATTCAGAGCACTCAGATCTGAGCGTACAGAGCTTAACAAAGAACACAAATGACACAGACACAGACTAACGAATGGGTGCTGGCCAGCTTACCTCCCGGTGGTGGGTCGGTAGCTCCTGGGTGAAGGTCTTCAATTCCCGGCCAATGCACCAAATGAAAGACCCTCAGAGAGGACCTTTCCTCTCTGATGAAGACCCCAGAACCAGGACACTCCGAGACCAGGCCACAGGATGCAATTAGCAAGAGGTTTATTGAGTAAACACAGGTACCTGCGGGCAACAAGTCTTTCGGAGGACTTGCGCACCTGCCAACTGGAGGATGGGCTTTTTATAGGGAAGAGCAAAAAGCAAGTTTACAGAAGCAAAAGCGTGGTTATCGATCGACCGGAATGAGGCGGGGGCATGAATGGTTTCCCCTCTTAGCATGGGTGTCAGCAAGAAGCAAGTTTACAGAAGCAAAAGCATGGTTATCGGAATGCGGCGGGGGGCATGAAAGGTTTCCTCTCTCAGCATGGATGCCTGGCAACAGTCATCCTGTTCCTATCTTATAACTAACCTGCTTTGTTGACATCCTATCTTATTGACATCTTGCCTTGCAGTCTTCCTATCTCTATCTCCTGCTCTCCCAGGCACCTGGGATGTTCTTATGGGAGCAGGCTGGCTGCTGATCCGGAGATTTGTTTAAAACAAACAGGACATTCCCCCGGGAGCATGCTAGCTGCGGGTTTTGAGGAGGGGGTCTGTGGGGTCTTTCAGTTAAGAGCACTGAAATTCTCTTCCAGAAGACCCGGGTTCAATTCCCAGCACCCATATGGCGGCTCACAAACTGTAGTTTCAGTTCCAGGGGACCCGGCACCCTCACACAGACATACGTGCAGGCAAAACATCAATGTACATAAAAGAAAAATAAATAAATTATCCTGGGCAGTGATGGCGTAGGCCTTTAATCCCAGAAATCGGGAGGTGAGGTAGGAGGATCTCTGTGAGTTTGAGGCCAGCCTGATCCACAAAGCGAGTTCCAGGACAGCCAGTTCTCCGTTCCACAGAGAAACCCTGTCTCAGAAAAAAAAAATCCATGTATGTATACACACACACACACACACACACACACACACACACACGGCTCCTTTTTTCTTTTGAAATCCCAAACCAAAAAAAAATGTTGTTTTTTTTTTTAAGCTTTGATCTAAGACCCTTGTCTTTCGGTTTTCTTAGAAGACATACATTCTGATAACTCAGTCTGTTGCACTCCGATTAAATAAACAGCCCAGAGGAAAATCTTAGAACTTAGCCCCCAGCCACCCATCTCTACCAGTGTCTCCACAAAACGAATTTGTTCAGCCCCATAAACTAGTCCATCATACACTAGTCCAGCAATACATGGTAAATGATCCCTAATTCTATTTATTAAATACTATTTTAAGTGAAAGGGCATCCAAGGGTCTGGAGAGATGGCTCAGCGGTTAAGAGCACTGACTGCTCTCCCCAAGGACCCGGGTTCAAATCCCAGCGCCCATATGGCAGCTCACAACTGTCTGAAAATCCAGATCCAGGGGATCTGACACCTTCACACCAATGCACATAAAATAAAGCTAAATAAACCATAAAAAAATTTAAAAAAAAGAAGTCTTTAAAAAAAAAAGGGCATCCAAATGCTAATTTTGATTTGGGGTTTTTTTTTGTTTTTGTTTTTTTTTGTTTTTTTTTTTTTTGCTTTTTCGAGACAAGGTTTCTCTGTGGCTTTGGAGCCTGTCCTGGAACTAGCTCTGTAGACCAGGCTGGTCTCGAACTCACAGAGATCCACCTGCCTCTGCCTCCCGAGTGCTGGGATTAAAGGCGTGCTCCACCATCGCCGGCTTTGATTTGGGTTTTTTAATCTCTTTTGAAATTG
Organism: Microtus pennsylvanicus; assembly: GCF_037038515.1. NCBI lineage: Eukaryota > Metazoa > Chordata > Mammalia > Rodentia > Cricetidae > Microtus > Microtus pennsylvanicus. The sequence goes on from NC_134601.1 coordinate 55,312,560, forward strand.
AAATACAATTACATCATTTCCTCCTTCCCTTTCTCCCTCTAAGCCTTCTCATGTGCCTCCTCCTTACTCTCTTCAATTCATAGCTTATTTTTCTTTAATTGTCATTACATATTGTGTGTGTGCATATATATATATATTCCAAAGAATGTAAATATAATTGTTTAACCATTGTGTGGTATTTAACAGAGAAGACTGCTTTGGACATGCATTTAAGCTAATAGAAAGTCTTTATTAGCTAACGAATACACTGGGTGTTCAGGATCTCAGTTTAGCTCCCAGACTTTCTCAGGGTGAACTTTTAAGAACAAACAAATAAAAAAATATCCTGGGTTGGCATACTTCACTTAACAAGAACAGCCGGAAGTGGAACTAGAGAAGACAAAAGACAAGGTTAGTACATCTAGAAACTTTCCAGAACTATACACTTTGATGGATTGGGTCTTTTGTTTTGGCAGGTGGTACTGTCTACATGCTGAGTTTTACAGCCTTAATGGTACTTCAATCATGGAATCAGTTGTGCTAAGGTTTGGGGGCCACTAAGGTCTGGAGCCCTGTTTCAATAACCTGTTCAATGCATATACTATTACCTGTATGTATATGTTTTCTGGGCAGACCACTTAGTATTAGATAGTCAATTGGGGGAAGGCTATTTCTCTTGGCTCTCAGCATTACTTGGTTGCCTGTAGATCTTTGTCTAGGTTTGGAGCTTCTTGTGATTTCCCTCTTTCATCTCACCTTATCTATATGTTGGTGTGATCCTTGTTCAGGTCTTGCTTAAGTAACGATGTTGCTGAAACCTCGTAGTGATGTAGGAAGTCCTTCTGTATGTGTGTTGCTTTTATTGGTTAATTAATAAAGAATCTGCTTTGGCCTGAGATAGGGCAGAGTAGAGCTAGGCAGGGAAAACTAAACTGAATGCTGGGAGAAAGAAAGCAGAGTTAGGAGAAGTCATGGAGCCGCCAGAGGAGAAAGATGCAAGCAGCCAGTCGGAACCTTACTGGTATGCCATGAACCTCGTGGTAAAATATAAAATAATGGAAACGGGTTAATTCTAGATGTAAGAGTTAGCCAATAAGAAGCGAGAGCTAATAGGCCAAGCAGTGATTTTTTTTGTTTTTTTGGTTTTTCTGTAGCTATGGTGCCTGTCCCGGAACTAGCTCTTGTAGACCAGGCTGGCCTCGAACTCACAGAGATCTGCTTGCCTCTGCCTCACAAGTGCTGGGATTAAAGGTGTGCTCCACCACTGCCCGGCAATTTAATTTTCTGTGATGGTCTCTGTCTCTTGCAAAGACAGGTTTCTTTGATGAGAGGTGATAGTTATGCTTGTATTTATGGGTATTAAGATAAAAATTTAGAATGCAGGTAAGAACTATGTTGGTTTAGTGAAGTGATGGTTGTAGGTTCTCTGCAAGTATCAATGTCCTAACTAGCCCTGGGAAGTTAGTTGACTGGGTTTCTAGTACCAGGCACCACTTCCCTCTTGTTGAGCAGGCTTTACTTTATGAAGGAGTCTGGGGATGAGTGAAAAAGTAAGGAATAAAAGGATAAGTAAAAAGGTTGTGGGGTGGAATGAAAAAAGGGCTGAAAAGATTGCAAGGCAGGCAGAAATAAAAATGCAAAGAGAAAACAAATGAACGACAAGCCAGACTCAAAGGCAGGCAGACTTATCTAAGAAAGGGTGCAGCCAACTAGAGAGCTGTAGGTTACTTCCAGGATATTCATGCCCCTACTGCATCTTTAGGGATATCCCTACTGCATCTTTAGGGATATAGTGCTATGCCGGTTGATGTTGTAGTTCATAGGTATGACGATTGGTTGTTCTGGAAGCTTGTATGGCACCTTTTGGTATCACAAAAGCTAATCCTCAGGGAGGAAGCTTTAAGGTCAGATCCAGCTTAGATCCTCCAGGTCCTTGTTTGGTGTGTGGTGCCTTCAAAATATGAACTTACTTTCAACTTCTGAGAGGCAACAAAGAGCAACAGCAATAGTTTATGTTTAAAGAGTCTCTTAGGAGAGTCTCTCTCCTCTGACCAATAACCCAAAAGCGGGCTTCTTATCTGGTGTAATGGCTATTCTTGGTTGTCAACTTGACTACATCGGGAATGAACTACAAAATCCAAAAATGGAGGGAATACCAGGGAGGAATTTTTTGCTTAATCTAAAATAGAAAGATACATATCTAACCCAAATCTTGAGGTGGGAAGAAACATGGGAAGAATCTTGTAGGGCTCTGGTGGCACATGCCTTTAATCCCAGCACTTGGGAGGCAGAGGCAAGCAGATCTCTGAGTTTGGGTCCAGTCTGGTCTACAGAATGAGTTCCAAAGCAGCCAAGGCTACACAGAGAAACCTGTTTCAAAAACCCAAAATAATAATAATAATAAATCTGGATCTTAAGGTGGAAAGACACACCTTTAATTTGGGCCACACCTTTCTGCTGCAAGCCTATATAAGGATATGGAATAAGGAAGCTTTTGTTCTTTACCCGCTTACCGTTGCCTTGCTGGCAAATGCCTTCCTTCACTGCATTAGAACCTCCTTCTTCAGGGTTCCAGTGTCTCCTGGACCAGTGAGACATCCAGCATCATGGACTGAACAACTACAGGATTCTTGGGCTTTCTGTTAGCAGCCAGCCATTGTTGGATTAGATGAACTGTAGCCTGTGTGTCATTCTAATAAATCCCCTTTCTATATATAGTGTGGTTCATTCTATACGTTCTGTTACTCTAGAGAACCCTGATTAATAATTCTGCGGGTATTGGAGTTTTATTATATAGAGTGTATGGCTCTCCTGGGGGCACTGTCAGCCCGCTCTAATTTGGATGTTTGAAGGCACATAGACTTGCAGTGGAATATCAGGGCTAGCAGTAACTCATCACACTTTGAAAACCAATAAACTGGAGTATGAGCCATTTCCTTTGAAATATAAGAGAAAGTTGTATGAAATGTTAAATGGGAAAAGCGAGCCTTATGTTGAATATATATATATATATATTCAACCGCCCGGCCTGTTGAATATATTCTATGAAAAAAAAAGACTATGAAAAAAGAAAAGACAAGCTGGGCGGTGGGGGCGCACACCTTTAATCCCAGCACTTGGGAGGAAGAGGCAGGTGGATCTTTGTGAATTTGAGGTCAGCCTGGTCTACAAGAGCTAGTTCCAGGGCAGGCTCCAAAGCTACAGAGAAACCCTATGTTGAAAAAAAAAACAAAAAGAAAGAAAAAAAAGACAATTAGTCGGAGGTCAAAAGTGCAAACCAGAATTATGTGGAATTCTGTGTTGTGTAGCAGACTCCTTCCAGATTAAAACCTTCTATTTTGGAGAGAAGTTCATTAAGACATCGGATGTTCTAAAGCAGCCATTCTTAACATGTGGCCCTCCACCCCTTTGAGGGCTGAATGACCCTTTCGCAGAGGTCACTAATCAGATATCCCACATTGGAGATACCTGCATTATGATTCATAACAGTAGCAAAATTACATTTGTGAAACAGCAACGAAAATATTTTTCTGGTTGGGGATCACCATGACATGACATGAGGAAGCATTGTGGCTGCGGCATTAGGAAGGTTGAGAACCACTGTTCTAAAGGGAAGGGAAAACTTCCATCCTATAAAGAAGCCAGTGAAGCTCAGGAAGTAAGCAATGCCAAGGCTGTAGAAAGTCCCTGGCTCGGAGCAGATACCTAAGCCCCTCCCTTACCACACATACTGGTGATATCTTTGAGTCATTTCTGAAACTGGAAGTAACCATTCACCCACATCCCTGTGAGTAACCCCAATAAAACTCATTGGCTCGTCAAGTTGGACTTTGATGGTATCCTTACTTTGGTCTGTTACCAGTTCCTTATCTGCAGTGAATAGACATTTATTTGTTCATGTCTCCCAACTTGAAGTAAGACTTACCACGAAATTTGTTCTTCTTATTTTTTCTTGTTTGCTTGTTTGTTTGTTTTTGAAATAGGGCAACATTATATAGCCCTAGTTGGCCTGGAGCTAATGAGACGCCCAGCAGGTAAAGGCCCCTGACACCAAGCTTAGGGATCTGAATTCCATCCCATCAGAACATGACAGAAAGAATGACGCACGATGGGCAATGCCTTGGGGAACTGGGAGAAGGGGGAAAAGCGGAGGGCCTTTTACCTCGGGTGCATTTTGCTCTTGGAGGAGATTTCCTGCCTCCTGTGACAAATATCTGCATTCAATTTATAAGACATGGTTTATTCTTGTTGGATGTCAGACCATAGCTATAGAACCCAAGCTGGCGAAAGGATATATTTTGCGTATGTGCCTCTGTGTGTGTGTGTGTTTGGGTGTCTCACTAAGTAAAAGGACTTGCTGTCAGATTTCACAATGTGAGTTGAATAGCCGGGAAGAGAGAGCAAATTCTTGCAGGTTGTCCTCTGAGCATCGTGTCCCAGCCACCCAAAACACACACCCAGGCACATACACGAAATGGATCAAATTTTTCAAACACATTTTTTTAAAGCACTGGCAAGATATAAATAAAGGTTCTGGGTGCCAAGCCTGAGTTTGACCTCTGAGAATCTTGGAGTTGGAAGGAGAGATTCAACTCTTTCTGGGTGCCATCTAAACCCATGGCCTGCAGGCACCTGCACACAAACCCCCGTAGCCACACATAGTTCACCACCGCACAGAAAATAAACTATTTAAAAACATATTTTAAAGCCTGGTGGAGGGCACACCTTTAATCCCAGCACTTGGGAGACAGAGGCTGGCGAATCTCACTGTGTTCAAGGCTAGCCTGATCTGCAAAGCAAGTTCCCGAACAGTCAGGGCTGTTACACAAAAACACACTGTCTCAAACAAACAAACAAATAAAAATAAACCATGTTTTATGACGAAGTGTGGTGAAATGCCTCGGCTGGTGTGTGTGCCAAGGGTAAACCTCAGGATTCCATCTCCACTTCCACATGGTGAAAATGGAACACAAATGATGTCTGGGTATCTTAACATTCCCAGGAGTGCAGAAGCACAAGCACACCAAAACCAAAGACGACACATGCTTAAGGAGGAAAAAAAGGTAAAGGTCCAGTGAGGTGGCTCAGAAGGCAGAAGCGCCTGCTGCAAAGCTTGGCGATTTGGGTTTCATTTCCCGGACCCATGGAGTGGAGCAGCTGCAGTTGGCCAGCTGGCCTGTAGCATCACCAGAAGGCTCTCAGACAGACAGAGAGAAACACACACACACACACACACACACACACCCCAATGAATAAAAAATAGTTTGAGAATGTATTTTAAAGGGAGTAGTGAGATAGCTCAGCAGGTGTGTGTAGGTGCCTGTTGCCAAGCCTTATGACCTGAGTTCTGTCCCTGCAAAGCACCAGGTGGAAGGTTTCAGCCCTCTCTGGTCGTATGACTTCTCACCTCCTCAGCTACATAAACACACGTGTACCACACACAAAATAAAGACATTAAAAAAAGATTAAAATTTGGGGGGCTGAAGAGATGCTGCTCTCCAAGAGGACCCAGGTTCAAGTCCCGGAACTCACACATCAGGGCACAATTGTCTACAACTCCCGTCCCAGGGTATCTGATGCCCTCTTCTGGCTTCTTTGGGTACTACATGCATGGTGCGTCTGCATTCCAGCGCTTATCACCTACTAATTTAATTTTTTTCCCCTAAGGTACTGTGTGTTTATTGGGGAGCATGAATCAGGTGATAAAGATTCCTGTCATCCATTTTCTCTGAAGTTCCAGTCCCACCTGGTAGAAGCAGAGAACCTACTTGGGGGAGGATGTTGTTATATAATCTCCTTGCTGGTACGCACACAGGTACACCTCAACAAGCATGCTCTAAAAAAAAGTGTCAGAAAATAGCTTTAAAAAATACCAGATACTACAGGTAAAAGAGCCTGCAGCAACCCCTGAGGATGTGAACTTCATTCCTGGGACCCAGATGATGGCAGGAGAGAAAGAACTGGGGTGGGGATGGTATCATTTACCTTCTGCATAAGCAAACACGCGTACACACTGACACTAAGTAAAAGTTGTTTTACAGAAAGGATCTTTTTTTTTAAGGATTGGAGAGATTTCTCGGGCAAAATGGCAAGTCTTAGAATCGGTTTAATCCCGGGGTTCCAGGTGGTGAAAAGCAAGAACAAACTCCTGCTGGGTGTCCACTGGTCTCCTCTCCCATGCACACACACACAGGCACACACTCAAAATATGTTCATTTAAAGGGTTTAAAGGGCTGGTGAGATGATCAGCAAATAAAGGCACCTGCTACCAGCACTCGGGAGGCAGAGGCAGGCAGATCTCTGTGAGTTCGAGGCCAGCCTGGTCTACAGAGTGAGTTCCAGGACAGGCTCCAAAGCTACAGAGAAACCATGTCTCGAAAAAATTCAATCAATCAACTAATAAAAGGCACCTCCTGCAAGTGAGTACTATCCCCACAAACCACTTGGTGGAAGGAGAGCCCCAACTCTGGTGGAGTATCTTCTATCTTATCTTTTTGGGATGGCAAATATAGAGCTATTTCAGTTAAGAGCACCGGTTGCTCTTCCAGAAAACCTGGCTCCTATCCCAGCACTCACAAGGCAGCTCACAATGGTCACTAATCCCAACCCCAGGGGATCTAGCAACCTCTTCTGTCCTCCATAGGCATTGCACATATGTGGTACACAAGTATATATTCAGATAAAAACTCATACACTTCAATGAAAATAAATAAAACCTAAAATTTTAAATCTTCAGGGAAAAAGAAATTACAATGTAGATTTTAATCACGAAGATTTGGGTGGGGAGGCACTTGGAAAAATAAGACATCAAGTGTGGCTATGGGCTATAGAGGAGAGTCGTGCTCGGGCTTTTTAAGACTAGGTACTGTCTTGGGGTTTCTATTGCTGCTTTGAAACACCATGACCAAAAATCAAGTTGGGGAAGGAAGGGTTTATTTTACACTTCAGCATTGCTGTTCATCACTGAAGGAAGTCAGGACAAGAACACAAACAGGGCAGGATCCCAGAGGCAGGAACTGATACAGAAGCCGTGATGTTGGGAGCAGCTGCTTACTGGCTTACTCAGTGTGCTTTCTTATAGAACCCAGGACCACCAACCCAGGGATGGCACCACCCACAATGGGCTGTGCCCGCCCTTATCATCCAAAGGAGCTGTACCAGCTTGCAGTCCCACCAGCAATGCAGAAGTGTTCTCTTTTCCCCACAACCTCTCCAGCATAAGTTGTCATCAGTGTTTTTGATCTTGGCCATTCTTACAGGTTAAGATGGAATCTCAGAGTTGTTTTGATTTGCATTTCTCTGATGACTAAGGATGTTGAACATTTCCTTAAGTGTCTTTCAGCCATTTTAGATTCCTCTGTTGAGAGTTCTCTGTTTAGGTCTGTACTCCATTTTTTAAAAATTGGATTATGTGATCTTTTCGTGTCCAATTTCTTGAGTTCTTTGTAGTTTTTGGAGATCAGACCTCTGTCTGATGTGGGGCAAGTGAAGATCTTTTCCCATTCTGTAGGCTGTCATTTTGTCTTGTTGACCGTGTCCTTTGCCTTACAGAAGCTTTTCAGTTTCAGGAGGTCCCATTTATTGATTGTTTCTCTCAGTGCCTGTGTTACTGGGGTTATATTTAGGAAGTGGTTCCCTGTGCCAATGCATTCAAGTGTACTTCCCACTTTCTCTTTTATAAGGTCCAGTGTGGCTGGCTTTATGTTGAGGTCTTTGATCCATTTGGACTTGAGGTTTCTGCATGGTGATAGATATGGGTCTATTTTTCATTTTTTTTACATGTCGATATCCAGTTATGCTAGCACCACTTGTTAAATATGCTTTCTTTTTTCCATTTGATATTTTTTTGCTTCTTTAATCAAAGATCAGGTGTTCGAAGATGTGGATTGACATCCAGGTCTTCTATTTGGTTCCATTGGTTCTCCTGTCTGTTCTTATGCCAATACCAGGCTGTTTTCAGTACTGTAGCTCTGTACTAGAGTTTGAAGTCAGGGACTGTGATGCCTCCAGAAGTTCTTTTATTGCACAGGATTGTTTTGGCTATCCTGGGTTTTTTGCTTTTCCAAATGAAGTTGAGTACCGTTCTTTCGAGGTCTTTGAAGAATTTTTCTGGGATTTTGATGGGCATTGTGTTGAATCTGTAGATTGCTTTCAGTAAGATTGCCATTTTTACTATATTAATTCTGTCTACCCAAGAGCATGGGAGGTCTTTCCACTTTCTGGTGTCTTCTTCAAATTTCTTTCTTCAAACATTTAAAGTTCTTGTCATACAAGTCTTTCACTTGTTTGGTTAGAGTTACTCCAAGATATCTTAGGCTATTTGTGGCTATTGTAAAGGGTGTTGATTCTCTGATTTCTTCCCCAGCCCTTTTATCATCTGTGTACAGGAGGGCTACTGATTTTTTTTAGTTAATCTTGTATCCTACTACATTGCTGAAAGTGTTTATGAGTTGTAGAAGTCCCAAATGCAGGGACAACAAGAACATGCCACAGCACCTGGCTAATCTCCTTGCTCCTATTTATAGAATGTGTCACAGGTCATTACTAAGACATAGTACTTCATCCTGAGGATGCAGCACAGCTCGCTTGTCCATTCATCTGCTAAGGGGATTTAAATTGTAGGAGAGGTCGTTTACAGTCAGTTTTGTCCTTTTTAAAATGAAGAGAGTAAATACCAGTAGAGAATCCCTTAATTACAAAAAAAGGGGGTGAGGTGGTGGGGTGAAAACAAATCTCATACATTTTTGTTATAACTCCTTGCAATTAGTATAGTGTGGTTTTTTTTGACTTTCTGTAAAGTCTAATTTTATTTACTTATTTGGTTTTTAGAGAGGTTTCTCTGCATAGTCCTGGCTGTCCTAGAACTCCCTCTGTAGACCAGGCTGGCTTCAAACTCACAGAGATCTGCCTGCCTCTGAGGCGTGTGCCACGACTGCCTAGTTAATTTTGTAAATCCTAATCAGTAAATCTTCATACTAGGCTTTAACGCTTCTGAAAGTGTACTTCAGCAAAAAAAAAAAAAAAGACAACTTTTCCTTAGCTATTTATTTACCTATTGATTGATTGGTTGATACAGGGCTCCACTATCTAGCACTAATTTGCCTGGAACTTGCTATTTAGACCAGACTTTGAACCTGCTGTGATCCTCCACCCTCAGGCTCCCTAGTGTTGGGATTACAGGCACCAGCTACCACACGCGGCTCAAAACCTTATCTGAAAAAAAAAATGAACACTAAAATTTAACATTAAATGATCACATATGCCGGGCGGTGGTGGCGCACGCCTGTAAATCCCAGCACTCGGGAGACAGAGGCAGGTGGATCTTTGTGAGTTCGGGGCGAGCCTGGTCTACAAAGTGAGTTCCAGGTCAGTCCAGGGCTGTTACACTGAGGAAACCCTGTCTCGAAAAACCAAAAACGAAAAAAAAAGATCACATGTACTTAAAATAGAGACCCTGAGACAGCTGTAAAATTCCCACGTTCCAGTCCTAGGCGGGTAGTTGCGTTGCATGCAGGGAGTTGTAGTCCACGAAAGAGTCGTTTCCAGACAAGATGGCGGAGTTGCTACTGACGCTCGAAGGGGCGGGCCCCGCGGGACTCTGGGCCGCTAGGGGATTGGGCCGCGCGGCGATTAAGCAGGCGGGAAGTATAGACCAGGTGTTAAACCCTTACTCCCGGAGTAAAGCAGGGTGCCCTAGACTCTCGCGAGATCTCGGGGAGCCCAATGGAACGCCAGGCTCCGCTTATCACCAGGGGCATTTGTTAGAGGCGGAGCTCTGGAGGCTTCTTGCCGTGAGCCGTAGGTGCCCGGCGTAACGGCATCCCAGCTGAGCTACCGCTCTGAGGAGCGTACCCGTGACCATGAAGGAAGAGAAAGATCACAGGCCTAAGGAGAAGCGAGTGACCCTCTTAACGCCTCAGGGTGCCACGGGCAGCGGCGCCGGTGCTACTGCCGAAGGCGCCAAAGGGGAAGATAAGCAAGATCGTAACAGGGAGAAGAAAGAAGCTTTAAGCAAGGTGCCTACCGGCGGGTGGCCCGTGAGAGGGCGGGACGTGTACACGGGTTGGAGAGGCTGGCAGAGAATGGGGCTGTTCTCTTCCTCTCCGGGGTTTCTCTTCTCGTTCTGACTGAATGAAAATCGCTTTGCTCGGTCTCGAGCGCCGGTGGAAATAGGATTAGCGGGTTCTGGTTAAGCCCCCGAATGGGGGGGGGTGCGGTGAGGGAAAGCGCGGTGAGGGAAAGCGAGGGTTCCCTGACGAGAAGGGTGGATTAAGTTAGAGTTGCGACTGCGGGGTGGTCATGGGAGAGGGGAGCGGCAGGCAAGATAGGGGAACTTTAATTACGCTGAATTGCTAAATAGTCCTTGCGACACCGCGGGTGAGGGGTGGGAGTGCGTGTGATGGATTAATGGAGGCGAGTTGGGGAAGTCCGTCAAGGGACTTGATGACCTAGAGGGGCACGACAGACGGTTGGCGACGGGTGAAATGTTTTGCATATGTTAAGCAGAATGGGGAGGGTATTCTTTCAGCGGGAGTTAGGAATACAAGTGCGGGAGAGACGATTTCGTGACACTCACGAAAGACTAGGATTTGTCTACCTGTTCAAGAACGGGTTGCACACTGCGGGGTTGCTGTTTAAGAGCAGAACCTGAGATTGTCCTTGCGCCAGACAATTGTCATTTCCGAGAGTGTTTATCAACCCGCGTTGCCCCTACCTTTGACTAATCCTGAGTATTGGGCTGCAGGAGAATAGTCTCAGTGGTTTTGTATTTTAAAGCCGATCCTCAAGAGCCATGATTAGGGTATGCGAGAAAGTTGATGTGTGCTGATCTTGTTTTTCTCATATTTCCTAAGGTGGTAATTCGAAGATTACCTCCCACTTTGACCAAGGAGCAGCTTCAGGAACATCTTCAACCTATGCCTGAGCATGATTATTTTGAGTTTTTTTCCAATGATACTAGGTAAAAAAAAAGAATAATAATTAAAAACGGGGGTGGAGAGCAGACTTCCGTTCTTTTATCTTACTCCTTTTTGGTTTTGAGCTAGTTTCTTTGATGCGTACATCTTTGCGATTGAGCCAGACACCTGCAAGCATATTCACATACCTGCTTTCCCTCTACAGTCTGTATCCGCATATGTATGCCAGAGCCTATATCAACTTTAAGAACCAAGAGGACATTATTTTATTCAGGGACCGATTTGATGGCTATGTATTCCTTGACAATAAAGGTGAGTCTTTTTAAAAAGATTTAGAAGAGTTTGCCATTTTTACATTGAAGAGACTGTGTGTGGCCAGTAGCGGTGCATACCTATTATCAGCACTCTGGTGACAGAGGCAGGAGGATGACTGCAATTTAGAGGTCATTCTGGGCTGCATAGAATGACCCTAGAAAAAGAGAGGGTTAGGGAGGGGGAGGGCAGGAGGAAAAGAGAGAGGGAGGGGCAGAGGGGGAGAGCAGTACACAAAACACTGCTTGCTCCCCGCCTATGTAGGCGCTTTTTCTCAACTCCTTTGAGATAGAATGTGCAACATGTAAAGGGTTTTTAAAATCCTGAGGTATTTTTATTAACTTACTTTAGTTGGATCCAGTGAATGAAATTGCCACGGATTTCTCCTTATGCGACACCTTAAACTTGTTTTAAATGTTGACTTTCTGCTTCAGAGATATTAATATCCTTTAGGCCAGGAGTCCTCAGTGAGAATACTGTTTATCTTTCTCACAAAGTTGTATATAGCTAACACATCAAATTTGCTCTCCCAGACTGAAGATGATTAATATCATGTGAGGCCCTGGTGTGATTCCCCAGCACCAGCAAAACACATAAACATGCAAGCTCTTGGTATCCAGGACACGCAGTTTATAACAATGACAAACTTCTGACTTAACTCCAATCTCACTTTTTACTTGGTATTGGCTACTTGCAATATTTAGCCAAAATGTATCCAGGTTGGCATTTGCCATCTTTCATTTGGTTTTATAATTATAGATAAATGATATAAGGTTTCTCAATTATTTCCAGTTTTCAAATAGTGAATCTTGGTTATGGTATATGCCAATAAAAGCTGAAGGCTTAACAATTGTGTTTATCGAACTTGTGTGCACAAAGGATAAACCAAGGGCTTCTCACTTGCTACAGTCACTCTCTGTTATACTCTTCCATGCCTAACTTCTATAAATTTTCCCAAACTAGCTATTTTTCCTGACCAGCATTTTTATTCTAGTAGGTAGCAGTGATTTCTCACTTAGTTCACAAGTTGTAGTGATTTTTTTTTGTAGTGATATTTTTATTTCTTTATTCTTTACATCTGATTCAAGTTAGGAGTCTTATCAACATATTATTTTCTTTTTTTCTTTCTCTTTTTTTTGGATTAGGTTTTTCTTTTTTTAAAAAAAAATATTTATTTATTATGTATAGGGCTCCAGACCCCATTACAGATGGTTGTGAGCCACCATGTGGTTGCTGGGAATTGAACTCAGGACCTCTGGAAGAGCAGGCAGTGCTCTTAACCACTGAGCCATCTCTCCAGCCCCCTGGTTTTGGTTTTTCAGGACAGGGTTTTCTGTGTAGCTTTGGAGTCAAAGCCTGTCCTGGAACTTGCTCTGTAGACTAGGCTGACCTCGAACTCAGAATTCGCAAAGATCCACCTGCCTCTGCCTCCTGAGTGTTGGGATTAAAGGCGTGTGTCACTACCGCCTGGCTTATTTTCTTAAACAATTTTATTACATGTATTTGTTTTGTGTGTGGGTTATGGTACACATATTCTCTTGTTCCACTGTGAGGGTGTTGGGAATTAAACTCAGGTCATCAGCCTTGGTGGCAAGTGTACTTACCCACTGAGTCCTCTCACCAGCCCATTGTGTATAGTTTTTTATATTTAAGTAACATTTATTATGTGTATTTTTTTTAAAAAAAAATTTACGTGTATGAGTGTTGCCTGCATGTATGTCTGTGTACCATATTCATGTCTCATGCCCACTGAGACCAGGGCACCAGATCCCTTGGAACTGGAGAGTCACAGATGGTCGTGAGCTGCCATGTGGGTGCTGGGAATTGAACCCATATCTAAGAGCAATAAGTGCTCTTAATCACTGAGCCATCTCTCCAGCCCCTAAAGTGCATTCTTCCCTGAGACTTAACCTATACTTTACATTCTATGTCCTCATCAGCCAATGTGTAGACAGCCATTTCTCCTTATAGGGGTTTCTGTTTTTCTATTTTTGTATACTTTAATTGCCATAAGATTCATTGTGTGTGTGTGTGTGTGTGCGCGCGCGCGCGCGCACACACACACACACACACACAAGAATAGACCCAGGGTCTCTCACATACAAGGCCGTGTCTCTGTCACTGAGCTACATCCCCAACTTGAAATTAACCCTTTTGAAAAGATGATTTAAGTTGATAGTTATGAAACAAAAATTCCAAACTCAACCTGGCAGTAACAGCCCTGTACCACCTTGCCTTGGCTCTGGTTTGGTTTTCCTTTGTTTCCCCCAGTTGATCTCCCACTGTGCTTCGGTCTAGTTTTCTTTCTTCCGCTCCTTCAATAGATAGCACTTAATCCTCCTGGTCTGATTCTGCATTTGTTAAGATTTTCATAACCATGTTTCCTTCATGATTTGTTTTTGTTTGAGACAAGTCCCATGTAGCCTAGGCTAGCTTTGACTTCCTCATCCTCCTTCCTGCCTTCCTCTTCTAAGTACTAGGATTGCATCTGTGCCTCCCAACCCCACATAAGAACCCAGTTGTTATTTTATTCTAGTTTATGTCACTGAAGAGAAGATAGTATTTTTTTATTTTATTAATTTATTTGAGAAGACAGTATTTTGTACCATGTATGACATTGTTTAGTGGGAATGATCGGGTATATCTATTTTTTAGCAGTCAGTTTTCTTTTTCAATTGAAATTCACTATCTTTTGCCGAGTGGTGATGGCCCCAGCTCTCAGGGGCAGAGGCAGGCGGATCTCTGTAAGTTCAAGGCCAGTGTGGTCTACAGAGCAAGTTCCAGGACTGGACTCCATAGCTAATGAGAAGCCCTGTCTTGAGAACCTCCCCCCACCCCCACCCCCACCCCCCAAAAAAAGAAAGAAGGAAATTCACCATCTATAAGCGCAAATTTAGTAGGGTTTAGTATATTCACAAATTTCTGTGAGTATCACTTTGCTGGAGCGTTGACCATCCACAAAATAACTCCTCTCTATTAGCAGTCTTCTACTCTCTATTAGCCCTGGCAGTCAGCTAATCCACCCTCTCTATGGATTTCCCTACTCTGGGCATTTCATAGCAGCAGAATCATATCATTTGTTCAATATGTAATCTTTTTTTTGTTTTACTTTGTTTTATACTTTTGAAACAGTATATATAGACCAGGCTGGTCTTGAACTTGTGGCAATCCTCCTGTCTCTGTTTCCTGAGTGCTAGATTATAGGTACGAGCCACCATACCTGACTTTAAACAGGTTTTTCTGTTTAGTGAGATCAAATTGACAAATTTATACAAGTTTGTTGACAATATGAAAACTTGATGTATGTATATATACTATGAGATGATTGCCATAATGAAGTTAATAATATTTGTCAAACTTATATTGGTACCTTGCTGAAAATATCTTTATGTAGGTGTAATTCACACACCATAAAATATACCCTTTTAAAGAATACAGTTCAGTGGTTTTTTTTTTCATATAATCACACAGTTGTATAGCCATCACCACAATCTAATTTTAGACTGTGATTATCATCCCAGTGAGAAACCCCATACTTATTAGTTGTCACCCCCACAACTAGCTCTAAGCCATTAGTATCTCCCCCATCCCCAGACAGGGTCTTACTCTGTATCCAATGCTGGCCTCAACTCAAGGCATTCTTCCTCATGAGTACTGGGACTACAGGCATGTGCCACCACACTGAGCTTCTGTCTCTAGATTTCCCTCATGTAGCTGGGCATTGTATCCCTTTAATACCAGAGTTTGGGAGGTGGATGCAGGAGGATCAGGGGTTTAAGACAGTATCAGCTGCATAGAAAGTTTGAGGTTGGCTGTGGCTATGTGATGTGTCCTACTTCCAAAAAAAGCCACCATATTGTTTTAACAATTGCTTGTTTAAGAGATTTCTAATATTTGCTGGTTTTATTTAGGATTTTTGAATTGGTGTTTGCTAGGCAGCCCAAGCTGGCCTTGAACTCATGACCCTCCTATTTTAACCATCTAGTGCTAGGGCTATAGATGACCCACTATATGCTCTAATATATGGAATGAATTCATAATGAAAATTAATTTGGGGCTGGAGAGATGGCTCAGTGGTTAAGAGCACTGACTGCTCTTCCCGAAGACCCGGGTTCAAATCCCAGTGCCCACATGGCAGCTCACAACTGTCTGAAAATCCAGTTCCAGGGGATCTGACACCTTCACACCAATGCACATAAAATAAAGCTAAATAAACCATAAAAAAAAAATCACATCATCTGCAGATAGGATACTTCCACTTTAAAAAAAAAAAAAAAGAAAAAAAAAAGAAAATTAATTTGTAGATTTTCTTTTCACATATCAAAATACCACATTTTAGAAGGTGAATTTCAGGGAACATTAATTCTGTGCCTTATCTTTGTTTTTGTTGATAGAGATAGGATCTTTGTGTGTTGCCCAGGCTGGCCTGAAACTCTTGGGCTCAAGCAATCTTCCTGCCTCAGTCTTCTCAATAGTTGAGACTATAGGTACATGCCACCACACCCAGCTTAGTGCCATGTCTTTAATTATGCTATCAGTGTCGGTTCTGTAGTTGTGTTAATCTAGTAAGGGTTTCGGCATTTGGAGTCTGGAAAACAGTAGATGATTTGCTTGTACCCACTTTTGAGATCTTTATTACAGCAAGGGTGGCATTTTTTTTTCTCTAAACAGGTCAGGAATATCATGCTATAGTAGAATTTGCACCTTTTCAAAAAGCTGCAAAAAAGAAGATTAAGAAAAGAGATACAAAAGTTGGGACTATCGATGATGGTACAGTATAGCTCTGGTTATATATTGCTGCTCTGGGCTTTTTTTAAGTTCTTTTGCATAATGCTTTTGTGAGTTAGACTCCAATATGTTACATTAGAAACATTTCAAATAAAGTTAATGGGAACTCTTATGCCTGCGGAAGCGTTGCTGAATTGTGAGAGTGGGTGTGGCTTTTCCAGTGTTTCTGTTCTCTTTGGCTTAGTAGCATTTCATTCGTCCGCGACTGAGCCATCCAGTCTTGACTGCTGAGTAGTAAATCATTCTGAGTCCTCTGGTTAGGAAATGGTAAGCAAAAGCAATTTTTAATTATGTTTACAGTGTTCTGCCTGCAGGCCAGAAGAGGGCACCAGATCTCGTTATAGATGGTTGTGAACCACCATGTGGGTGCTGGGAATTAAACTCAGGACCTCTGGAAGAGCCGCCAGTGCCCTTAACCTCTCAGCCATCTCTCCAGCCTCAAAAATTAGTTTAAATGATATTGATTGCTCCTTGCAGCCTCCTACCATTGCTGTGATTTAACTTTTAGTTTCTGTTATCTTTCTAAAACAAGTTTTGTCCTATGGTTGAAAACATTGTAAAAGTGTGTGTGTGTGTGTGTGTGTGTGTGTGTGTGTGTGTGTGTGTGTGTGTGTGTGTGTGTGTTTTATCTTCATGTTTGTCTATATACCATTTATCTGCCTGGTGAAAGGAGAGGCCAGAAGAGGGTCCCCTGAAACTAGAATTATAGGTGATTGTGAGCCACTATGGGGTGCTTAGAATTAAACCCAGGTCTTCTGGAACCGCAGTCAATACCCTTAACTACTGACCAATTTCTCTAGCCCCCCCAAAAAGAACTTTAAAAAATATTAATGTAGGAAGTGGAAATTTTGAATGGTATTTATAAAGTAATAAAAAATATTAGAAAAAATATTAATGTATATAATTGGTGTTGAGGGGAATACATAAGTGTAGAGTTTAGGGGACAGCTTTTAGGAGTTGGTCTCCCCTCTACCATTTGGGTCCTGGGGACGGATCTCGGGTCAGCAGGTTTGGCAGCAAATGTTTTTACCTCTGAACCATCTTGATAGACACTCCCACCCCCAAGGGGAAAACCTTTTTATCTCCAGGTAGCTTCATATAAAACAACTGAAATCAGCATTCTAATCCCCTAGGCCTTGAGTATGCAGTTAGCAATACGTATAGTTACTAAGCTAAACAAAAATAGAGGAATGGATAACTGGCATAATTTCCATGTAAGGCATAACCAACTCCAGATTTTGAGATTTTGGTACTATTATGTTGGGAAACTGTTATATAACTCTTATTGTATTAGATAAGGATTTAGCCCCAGTGTGTGTGTTTTTTTTATTTTTTATATGTTTGGGTGTTTTGCCTGCATGTATGTCTGCACCTCAAAGGCTAGAAGAGAATGTTGAATTCCCTAGAATTGGAGTGATAGAAGGTTGTAAACCACCATTGAATTTTGGGAATCGAATCTGGATCCTCTGAAAGAGAAGCCAGTGCTCTTAACCACTTAGCCATCTCTCTAACCAGCCATCTATCTAACCACCAGCCTCAATATTTTTATATCAGATTGATCCTAAAAGATCAATCTGATATAAAAATGTTAAATAAAATAAAAAAATGTTGAATTTTTGTCATTTGTTGTTGTGAAACAGTGAAGAGGCAAGTACACAGCTTTTTATTGATGATACTCCAGATATGAAATGCGGCAGTGCAAACAATATAATGACTCAGGTATATTTCCCTTTCTTAGGATGGAGATACCTAGGAGAGAGCTCCAGGAATCACCACAGTCTCCAAAGCCATGTTTAGGACTTGGCCTCTAATTTATCATTTTGGACCACCACACTTTCCGATGTTGAGGTGTCATAAAGTGGCGTGTGCTCATGCACAAATTGCTTACACGCTGTTAAGGAATACTATGTAATT
Source organism: Microtus pennsylvanicus (assembly GCF_037038515.1). Lineage (NCBI taxonomy): Eukaryota > Metazoa > Chordata > Mammalia > Rodentia > Cricetidae > Microtus > Microtus pennsylvanicus. Next base: position 55,330,469 of record NC_134601.1, read on the forward strand.
TCTATTTCTCCTGTAAGTGTGGCTCTGGTTTCATGGGGTCCTTAGACTTTTTTCTCCTGAGATTCTGGGTCTCAAACCAAGTGCCTCATCCATCTAAGCAAGCGCTCTCAAACTGAGCTGCAACCCCAGGCCTAGAACAGTGTTTCACCTCGTATCAGTGTGTTCTAATGTATGCTCTCTCATTTTTCCTGACCCCTCTGTTACATCACACTCCACCGTGGGTATCAGTGACTTGAGTTCCAAAGTAGCCGTAGGAATCTATCTTGTGTGAGTGTTGCTTTTTGTTTTTCAAGTCTTCCATATAGTAGAAAAATATCTTCTTAGGTAAAGATCTGTCCTAGGTAATACTTCTTTTTTGTTGGTTAAAGTCTCTGTTTTCTGGTTCCTTAAATGATTGTTTAGATCCAGAATACAGAAAATTTTTGGAGAGTTATGCCACAGACAATGAAAAAATGACATCTACTCCAGAGACATTGCTGGAGGAAATAGAAGCCAAAAATCGAGAATTAATAGGTAAGTAGGAAGAGGGTTTTGGCCAGTGGCTTTTTCATCAGACTGCCTTTGAAAAACAATTGATGTCTTCTAGCAGTAAGATCTTATTCCTAAAACTTGACCTGGTAATCTACAAAACTGAAGTTCATTATTAGAAAACTGAAAATCTGAGAAATTTTCACTTAGATGTTGGTTCTAAGCAACCAGTCTAACTACTGGCATGTGTTTGACCCAGGATTTCTACTTCTAGGAATTTATCTCATAAATTTGTTCCATAGTCCTAGCTACTCGGAGAGGATAGAAAGTTAAAGCCTGCCTGCACTATAGTCTGTTCGTGGCCAGTTGGACAGTTAAGTGAGCAGGATGCTGTCTCCAAAAAAAAAAAAAAAAAAACAAAAAACAACCCAGTAATGGTAGCATACACTTGTAATCCCAGCACTCGGTGGGGTGAAGGGGATAGATAGAGGAAGGGGGATCAGAGGTTAAAGGTTAAAGTCATCCTCAGAGAGCTGGGCAGTGGTGGTGCACGCCTTTAATCCCAGCACTTGGGAGGCAGAGGTAGGTGGATCTCTGTGAATTTGAGGCCAGCCTGGTCTACAGAGTAAGTTCCAGGACATCCAGGGCTGTTACACAGAGAAACCTTGTCTTGAAAAACCAAAAAAAAAAAGGACCATCGTTGGTTATATAGTGAGTTCTTCCAGACCAGCCTAAGCTGTATTAGACTCTGTCTCTAAACAAACAGAAAGTTTATTTTATTTATTTTGGGGGGGGGGGTTAGAAAGTTTTTTTTTTTTTTTAAAAAAAAGATGTGTTCAAAAAGATGCCATCAAGGCTATTATCACTGTTCAGCATGTTGAAAAAATGAATTTAAGTAAGTTTTTTTTCAGTATTTGTTTGTTGTTTTGAGACAGGTTCCCTCCGTAGTCCTGGCTGTCCTGGTCCTGGAACTCTGTATACCAGGATGCCCGCACAGAGATCCTCCTGCCACCTGTCTCCCTAGTCTCCTGTCTCCCTAGTATGCCACCATGTCTACTCCATTTTTACTTTTCTAATGTTTATGTCTGTGGGGGGGTGTATGCACATGGGTGCAGGTGCCTGGGGAGGCAGGAGACTTCAGATTGCCTAGCGCTGGGATTCTGATGTGGTTCCTGAGAGGTGGACTCGGGTCTTCTGCAGTAGCAGTACTTAACCCCTGAGCTGTCTCTCCAGCCCCTTACTAAAATGCTAAAGCTTGGTTTCTATTAATGAATATGCAGATTAAGCTTCCTTAGAATAAATTCCCCGAAGCAGAACTAGGGCATCAGAATGACCAGCTGTTTGGAGTAGCGCTCCTGTCCTTGGTTTCTTTCCAGTCAAACTTAAGCGCCTATCTAATAAAAATGTACTTACTTACCTGTTACCAAGTAGCAATTGCTCATAAAAACTTTCAGCATTTCTTTTTTTTAAGATTTATTTTTATGTACACATGCTTTGTCTGCATGTATGCCTGCAGCCCAGAAGAGGGCATCAGATTGTGAGCCATCATGTGGGCGCCTGGAACTGAACTCAGGACCTCAGGAAGAGCAGCTAGTGCTCTTAATTGCTGAGCCATCTCTCCAGCCCCAACTTTCAGTATTCTAATGACAGTTTATTCACTGTCTTTTCTCTTTTTTGTGAGAGGGTCTCATGTACCCCAGGCTAGCCTCAAACTATGTGACCATACAGCCAAGGATAGTCTAAACTCCTGATCCTCTTGCCTCCTCAGGTGTATGCCACCACACCCAGTTTTATTCACTTTTTAAAAAATGTAATTTAAGCCTGCATTTTGAAATAGAATACTTTACAACTTGTTTGGATTAATAGGGTGGATTTTGTAAGGGGTGTCATTTCCCCATCTTGAGTGGGTAGCAGGGCTGACTGAAAATAAAATCCTTTCCAGGCTTGATAAGCATTATTAATGATCTGCTTGTGCTTTATAGCTAAAAAGACAACCCCACTCTTGAGCTTCCTGAAGAACAAACAGGTGAGTTTTCATTTTGTAGTTCGCCTGGTTCTTGATTAGTTCACAGAGCATAAACATCTGAGAGCCTTGGGGTCCTACAGGAGAAATAGCTATTTTCCCACAGTTAGCCCTTAAAGGTCTAGCTTCTTTGGGCATCTTCATGGTGGTGGTGAGCCTATGGGCTTACCTTGCAGACCTAGAGAGCTTTGCTGCCCCAGAGAAATTTGTGATACCCCGAATGCCTCAAGTCAGATGGGCTAGCAGGTACCCATAATGCCTTTGCAGCTAATTGGGGTTTTGGTGCCTTTGTAATTGGAATTGGATTGTGTTCGTATTTCTAGCGAATGAGAGAAGAAAAGAGGGAAGAAAGAAGGAGACGAGAAATAGAAAGGAAAAGACAACGAGAGGAAGAGAGAAGAAAATGGAAAGAAGAGGAGAAACGAAAAAGAAAAGATATAGAAAAGCTAAAGAAGATAGAGAGAGTTCCAGAAAGGGAAAAAATAAAGGATGAACCAAAGATCAAGGTATGGGAACAACGGAAACAGACTGCATGTCACTGAAACTGCATGTGTCTATGCATGAGCCTTGTGTTGTTGCAAGTTTTGTTTTATTTTTGCACTTTTGGGGGTGGGTTGTGGAAATAAAAATATTTCCTATCATAGTAATAATATTAAGTTTTAAGCTGAGGATGACTTAGAAGGATTCGGTAGTTTACCCAATGCTATCATCCTTCATTGCAGACCTGTTTTGTTTCAGTCACTAATAATGTTTGCTATGTGGGTTGCTAGTCTCTCGGGTCCTGGTAAATGAGGACTTAGGCTTGGCTTGCATGAATGTGGGGTTTTTTTCAGCTTTTCTTTCATAAATGATACATGAAGTTGCCTCATCTGTTTGTTTTCCACTGTCTTCAGGTACACAGGTTTCTGTTACAAGCTGTGAATCAGAAAAATGTAAGGATCAAATACATGATACAGAACATCTAGTATCATGTCACACACACAGGTCTTAGCTCATAACTTTTGGTGGTGGTGGTAGTGTTATGTGTTGAAACCCCTTCAGATTGACTTGGGTCTTTGTAAAAGCTGAGCTATTTGATATCTCTCTTTAAAAGGAAACCCCAAACCAGGCAAGGTAATTCATCAAGGCAGAAGGGTTTAGTATGAAGCCAGCCTGCCCTGCAGTTCCAGTACCTCAATAAAATAGGATAGAATAAATAGAGGGCATTCAAGTGACACCCTGATGTTCTGCTGTATACCCAGAAGCCTCAGCAGTGTAGCTTCAGAGGAAAGTCAGTTTATATCGTGCCTTCTCTTTTATGCCTCTCCTAACTGGCTGCCCTGGGGAACGAGTATTGACAAATACCCTGCCTTAAGTGCTTTCCCTCTCATGATTCCTGAGTTACTGTCTTGCATCTAGGAATCTGTAATCAGCAGGTGCTTATTGCTACATTGCATATAGGAAGAGGAAAGCCTGTAAAAAGATCTCAGCCTTGCTGCTTCCATCCCAAGGGTATGGCTTGGGCAGCCCTTGCTCCAGTGAACATCCCAGAGAAGTACTTGGAGCTAGACCATCAGAAAGTCTGAGAACATCTCACAGATAGGACAGCATGGTTGCCTTCTTCTACTTTCTGGAAATACAGCAGTTAGGGGAGCTGGGGTTTCCTGAGTCTCCTTTGGACTCATCATTGCTGATACAGGGGAAACTTCCACCTCAGTTCCTTCCAGCTGAGTCTCTGTCCACCATGCCACAATTGATTTGACTTGTTTATCTACATGATAAGCAAGACAGAAGGTGGAGCCAGCCATGCTAGAGAGCTTCTCTAATGTTCTTATTAAGTAACGAACATCTTGGCATCTAATACAGGTAGATGTTTGTTAGAGAAATAAGAACACTTCAAATGAAACCTGCACATCCGCCCTCATTTTACTTTGGGACCTTCTTTGTGTCCATTTTGGATTCCCATTTGTAGTGGCTGTGTGTGCTGAAGTAGCTCATGCTTAAGTCCTGTGGTTCCTTTGCCTTTTGCTTGGTGACTTGCATGATGCCTTTTCCCTGAGGTGAACCTCTTATGATGCATTTACTGTGATATTTTGTTTTGCCTAAGAATTTCTGCCTATCCAACACCTAGCGGAGGTATCCATGATACCTCTTTATAGAAATGATGTCAGAAAGAGTAGCATATGTGGCATTGAGTAGAGTTGGAATTTCAGCGTTCTATTGTGTAAGGCTTTTGGGTTTTAAAATCTCAGTGCCAAGTAATTCTTGATATTTATCTCTAATGATAATGTGATTATACCATCATGAATATGGTATTCTCAGGCTTAAGGCAGAATCATTCCCACAATGAATCTCTCCTTTGGTAATCAAGGCATTTGGCACTGCAGGTGTATACATAAAAGAAAAATAAAAACAAAAAACCTGACTGACTTAAAAGTTTGACCTATAGCCAGGTATGGTGGTGCACACTTTTAACCAGTACTAGGGAGACAGATATAGGCAGATTATAATTTCCTGGCTAGCCTGGGCTACATAGTAAGAACCTGTCTCAAAACCCCTTCAAAAGAGTCCATTTAAAACCAAAGGATTCTTGATCCCATTGCCACAGGATGATGAAACCACTTCTCGTGGAAGGAATGATACTTTACAATAGTAGCATCCTTTTAGTAAGTCACTATTGTGCATTAGCTGTTTGCCTGTAAGTTTGAGAATAATGGCACAAAGATAAGGGGCTTTCTGTAGTATAAAGTCAAAATAGTATATTGTGGGATTTTTGATAAAATCAGAAGGCAATGCCCTATTCACCAAAATAAAAAATAAAAATTTTCTCTTTAAAAGCTGCTCAAGAAACCAGAAAAAGGAGATGAAAAAGAACTTGATAAAAGAGACAAAGCCAAGAAAATGGACAAAGAGAATCTGAATGAAGAAAGAGCCTGTGGGCAAAGTTGTACTCTGCCCAGGCGTTTTGATGTTGACCTGAAGGATGAAAAGCCAAAGAGGTCAGTCAGCGATTGAGAGCTCTGAGCCACCTTTCATCGTTAGCCATTAATGTAGACGGCATGTCCTATACTTGCCTGGAGTTAAATTAATTGCTGGTTGGAATAGTGTACTCACATGTAAGAACACTCAGGAGGCTGAGGTAGGAGGATTGTTAGTTTCCAGACTAGCTTAGACTACATAGTAAGACCTTGTCAAAAAAAAAAGGAAAAAAGATGAATTACTTTATACACGTGGAAGAAGGAAAAGGAAAGGTCACAAATATTCTAGTGTTTTCATCTAGGTGAATGAGCTTTGGTTTTTCTTTTTTTAAAGATTTATTTGTATTATTTTCAGTTATGTGTATGTGTCTAGTATGTGATTATATGCACATGTGTGCAAATGCCCTTGGAGGCCATAGGTGTCCGATCCCCCTGTGACTGGAGTTACAGGTGCTTGTGAGCCCCTGATGTGGGTGCTGGGAAACAAACTCGAGTTTTCTGCAAAAGCAATAGGTTCTTAACTGGTGAGCCAGCTCTTCAGCCCCGACCTCTGGTTTTGCTTGTTTTGTTTTGTTTTTTTTTTTTTTTTTTTTTTTTTTTGCTTTTTTGAGACAGGGTTTCTCTGTGGCTTTGGAGCCTGTCCTGGAACTTGCTCTGTAGACCAGGCTGGTCTCGAACTCACAGAGATCCGCCTGCCTCTGCCTCCCGAGTGCTGGGATTAAAGGCGTGCGCCACCATCACCCGGCTTTGCTTGTTTTCAAAAACACTACTTTTCCCTCAGCTGTAGTAGTCAGTGCACCCTCATTAGGATGGCCAAGTTAGCACAGTGTTCCTGCACTTGCGATTGCAGGATGCTTGAAGCGTCAGGCTCACCTTCCTTTCTTTTGTTCCGCTCTGTTTTTCAGACGGTCTCATGTGTTTGAGTCCAGCCTATGGTGCTGGGACTTGAGACCCTCACACGATCATACATCATTTGGTAAAGCACCCACCCTGTCAGCCAAGCTGTGTTTCCAGCCCTCTTGTTTGTTTGTCACGCAGGCTTGATGATGAGAATGTCAGAGATTACAGGGATCGGGATTATGAAAGAGAGCAGGAGCGCATGATCCGAGAAAGAGAGAGGATAAAGCGGCAAGAAGAAGAACGCCGGAGGCAGCAGCAGAAGGAGCGCTATGAGAAAGAGAAGGCTTTCAAACGAAAGGAAGAGGAACTGAAGAGAGAAAAAGAAGCACTTCGAGATAAAGGGAAGAAGAGCGAGAATACAGAATCAGTATGCACCTTGGAAAAAGCTGAAAAGAAAGAGGAAGTGGTGAAGAGAGACCGCATAAGGAACAAGGTGCTGCTTTTCATTAAACTTGCTTATTTTATGAGGATTGATTTCCCCATTCTTACAAGGATAAATGTAAAGGAATGAGTGCTCTCCCCACCCCCACTAGGTATTGAACTCAGGGCTTTGCAAGTTTTCTGCTCATGAGCTTCATCCCCAGTCCCTATTGTGGAATTTTCATTTCTTTTGTTATGTTTATTTACTCATTTATTTTGTGTGTGCATGCATATAAGTGTGTGCAAGTGCACATTAGGTCTCAGTGCGTAAGTGACAGTCAGAGGGCAATTTGTGGGAGTCATTTCTTTCCTTCCACCATGTAGATCCTAGGGATTGAACTCCCGTTGTCAAGCTTGGCAGCAAGTGCCCTTACCTGATGAACAGTAATTTCTTTTTTTTTTTTTGGATTTATTTATTATATATACAGTGTTCTGCCTGCGTGTCTGCCTTCATGCCAGAAGAGGGCACCAGATCTCATTATGGATGGTTGTGAGCCATCATGTGGTTGCTGGGAACTGAACTCAGTACCTCTGGAAGAAAAGCCAGTGTTCTTAACCACTAAGCCATCTCTCCAGTCCAAGCAGTAATTTCTTAATATCCTATTTATTCATAATTCAGAGTTCCTCAATTGCATCATTAATGTCTTCTTAAATAAGGGCTTTGAACAAAGTTCTTAAAGTATATGTGTTTGAAATAGTTAATTAGTGTGTGGTTGAATACTCTTTTGATCTAAACAATCTCCCTTTTGTTTTCCTGACATTGAATTGTTTGTTTCAGAAACCAATTTGTCTTATGGATCTTCTCAGATTGTAGGCTGGCAAAATATAACATTTTGATCTCATTAAACATATATATCCTGTTTCTTTTACAGTTCATAATTAAGTGCTGGTACTGTGATAGACAACTTAGCATGAATGTTCAGTCTCCAGTACTAAAAACTTATAATTAACTGTACAATTTAAAAATGAAAATAATAATCAAATCTAGGCTGGAAATCAGCAAGCGTTCCTAGAAAAGGCCAGCTGGTAAATATATTAAGCTGTAAGAGCCATATGGTCTCTGACATAGCAGCTAAATTCTGTTAAGAAAACAGGCATGATGGTATATAAAAATGATCTTGGAACTGGGAGTATTTCTCAGTGGTTAAGAGTGCTTGCCTAAATTGCATGAGGCCCAAGGTTCAATCCCAGCACTGCCAAAAGGAAAAAAAGGAATGAATTGAGTATAGCTGTGTCCAAACAAATTTTATTTACTTAAAAAAAAAAAACAACTTGGGGCTGGAGAGATGGCTTAGCAGTTAAGAGTGAATAGTGCTTTTCCAGAGTACTGGACTTCAGTTCCTAGCACCCATGTTAGAGTCACGGAATCTATAACTCCAGCTTCTATGAGCAAGTTGTACATAAATACACGCATGCACACACACATGCATACACACACCCCATAGTTAAAAATAATAAAAATAAGTCTTTAAAACGGCTGGGCATGGTGGTGCACACATTTAATCCCAAAACTCAGGAGGCAGGAGCAGATAGATCACTGTAAGACAGGTAGATCTTTACAAATTTGAGGCCAGCCTGGTATAAACAATGAGTTTCAGGCTAGCTACAGCTACATAGTGAGACCCTGTCTCAAAAACAAAATAGACAAAACACCCGGTGTGCCCTGATCTAGAGACTTTGAATATCCTCACACTCAGTCGTAGACAAGAACTTTCTGGGGGGTGGGGAGTTCGAGACGGGGTTTTCCTTTGTAGCTTTTGGAGCCTGTCCTGGAACTCACTCTGTAGACCAGGCTGGTCTCAAACTCACAGAGATCCACCTGCCTCTGCCTCCCAAGTGCTGGGATTAAAGGCGGGAGTCACCACTGCCTGGCAGGAATTTTTTTTTTTAATTGAAAAAATTTCCGCCTCCTCCCTGTTTTTTTTTTTATTGAAAAAAAAGAATATTCTTAAGTGATGCTGTGCTCCCTTGCTCTGTCGTCACATCAGGAAGAATATGATCCCTGGATATCCTAGTTTTCTTGTTAGTTGACTTGTAAGGACACAGAGTCTTGCTTAAGGCTCCAGAGTGATAAGATTACAGATGTGCACCTGTGATGAATGTGTGTTTCCATTATTAGGATGGCAGTTCTCAACCTGTAGGTAACCCCTTTGTCAAACCTCTATCTCCAAAAATATTTAATTATGATTCATAATGGTAGCAAAATTACAGTTATGAAGTAGCAACAGAAATAATTTTATGGCTGGGGGGTCAGCACAACATGAGGTTCTGTATTAAAGGGTCGTCGCAGCATTAGGAAGGTTGAGAAACACTGGTTTAGGATATTTTGGTTGGGTTGCTCTTGGGAAGCCTGTGCCCTCTTGAGCATGTGTACTACTTCCTCGCCTCTTATATGGCTCTCTTTCCTTCCTCTTCCTTCCTTTTTCTGTCATTAATGGCTTTACTTGTTTTTTGATTTTTTTTTTTTTGGTTTTTCAAGACAGGGTTTCTCTGTAGCTTTGGAGCTTGTCCTGGAACTAGCTCTTGTAGACCAGGCTAGTCTCAAACTCACAGAGATCCACCTGCCTCTGCCTCCCAAGTACTGGAATTAAAGGTGTGTGCCACCAGACTTTACTTATTTTTATATGATGATGTGTATAGTGGCTTTGCCTACATGTGTGCAGTACCTGAGGAAGCTAGAAGAGGCCATCAGATACCACAGAACTGGAGTTACATATAGTTGTGATTCACGATGTGGGTACTGGGAACAAATCCCAAATCCTCCGAAAAAACAGCCTGTGATCTTAACTGCTGAGCCATCTTCCCATCTCCTCTCTTTTCCATTTCTAATTTGTTTGCTTGAGACAAAGTCTCATGTGACTCATGCTGGCCTTAACTACTATATAGCCTAGGCTGGCCTTGAACTTCTGATCCTCCTTCCTCCCCATCTCTTCGGTCAAAGTATGCACCTTTGTATGAGGTATGCCTTGATCATCTCTCCCTGTTCTTAACATACATGCTTAAATCTATATTTAAATCTTTTCTTAATAGACCCTCTCAAAAAAAAAAGTCTTGATCAGTATAGCAACTGCCCTTATTCTTGAAGATACAAGCTAAAATATTGAAATATTTAAGAGTAAATGGTCTTGATGTTTACAGCTTTTAAATGAATCTGCAAGAAAATAATGTGTGAAAAAAATGTGCACACATACATTAAAGAGAGAAAAGGCAAATGTGACAAAATGTTACCATTTTCTGAATCCTCGGAGGAGGATATGTGGGTACTCACTGTACTAATTTTATAAAATATTTCAGTTGATTTAAAGCTTTTCAAGAGAAACAGTTGACAAGAGGCCAGCAAGATGCTTTAGTGAGTAGAGTGCTTGCTTCTAAGCTAGACAATCCGAGTTTCATCCCTGGGACTCGCATGATGGAAAGAACCAACTATAGGTTTTCCTCTGACCCTTACATGCTCAGGTGTCTACCCAAATATAAGTTGAAAAGGCCAGGTGTGATGGTCCGTGCCTGTAATCCTAGCCCTCAGGAGGCTGAAGCAGGATTGTGAATTTAACACCACTCTGGGCTACATAGTGAGACCTTCTATTAGAATAAGGATGAAAAAGGCATAACATATTAATATCATTAGCTTGTTATATAAGAAAAGGAGAGCCAGGCGGTGGTGGCGCACACCTTTAATCCCAGCACTTGGGAGGCAGAGGCAAGCAGATCTGTGAGTTCAAGACCAGCCTGGTCTACAAGAGCTAGTTCCAGGACAGGCTCCAAAGCTACAGAGAAACCCTGTCTTGAGAAACCAAAACAAAAACAAAAGGAAAGAAAAGGAGTTAAATACTTTATTCTCCTTTATTTACCAGTGTTGAGAGTAAAGATTGGTGTCCTAGCAGTATCTAAGGGTTATCATTGTGTCTTGTTTAGTCCCTGAGAACTTAGAAATCTTTATTTTTATACTTTCTCCCTTGGTTTGTTTTTCGTTTATGACATGGTCTCATGTAATCTAGGCTGGTCTCAAACTTACTATGTAGCTGAGGATAGCTTTGAACTTCTGATTGTCTTAACGCCACTTGAATGCTGGGATTACAGGCATACACCACTGTACCCCCAGTTTATGCATTGTTGGGGATGAAACCAAGAGTCTTGTACATGCTAAGCAAGTAGTCTGCTAACTGAGCTACATCCTCCACTCCTTGGGTTTTTTTAAAAATATTTATTTATTTATTTATTATGTATATAATATTCTTTCTGCGTGTATGCCTGAAGGCCAGAAGAGGGCACCAGACCTCATTACAGATGGTGTGAGCCACCATGTGGTTGCTGGGAATTGAACTCAGGACCTTTGGAAGAGCAGGCAGTGCTCTTAACGGCTGAGCCATCTCTCCAGCCCCACTCCTTGGATTTTGAGACAGCATTTTGCTGTGTAAGACAGCCAGCCTTGACCTCAAGGCGATCCTCTTGCCCTGTCCTCTCAACTGCTGGCATTTACAGTTGTGAGCCAGTGTTGGCTTTAGACATCTTCACTGCAGTCTAACTTGTTGTTAGCAGCTCTTCATCCTTGATGTCCAAATTCATTGTATCTTTACACACTAGAAGCCCCATTATCCATATCCTTAAAAAGTATGCAGGGGCGTCAAGTATTTTGACATTTCATTTTGTGAAAGCAGTGAAATATGTTGCTACAGTTTTTCAATTAGGAATAGTGCTTTAGGGCTGGGGCCATAGCTTGTGTTAGAGCACTTGCCTGAGTTCAGTCCCCAGTACCACATACAGAAGAGAAATAACACTCTAGGGTTAGCTTTCATAAATCAGGAAGAAAGAGCAAAGAAGGCCTATAATTAATTTTTTTGTTGAATTCTTTTTGAGGAGATAGGGAGCCCCTTGACCTTGAGTAAGAGATTTTTGTATGCAAAGCTTGTATTCTACTAAGTCATACACCCCAATTCTTTTTTGGTTTTTCTTATTCTTTATTACTATTTGTGTGGGTCTGGTTTTCTTATTGATTTGTTTGAGACTTGGATCCCAGACTGGCCCTAAATCACTTATAACTAAGGATGACCTCCAGTTTCTGATCTTCCTGCCTCTACCTCCCAAGTGTTGCATTTATGCACTTGTATCACTGTGCCCAGTTTATGCTCTGATTGAGCTCAGGGCTTCACACATGCTAGACAAGCACTGTGTCATGTGAGCCATATCCCCAGTCCACCACTTGCTAAATTCTTAACATGGCTTAGAAGTTTTCTAGGGTCATAACGGTCATAAAGCTTACATAGGACTTGAATCAAGGGCCCAAGTATGTGATTTTGTTGCCTTACTGAGGAACCTGATTCTAAAGTGCTACCTGCTAGGATGGTGGGCTGTACCTAAATTTGAACATATATAAGACCTTAAACCCTGCCCCGACGTTGGCAAACTCCCTCCAACAAGGCCACATATACTCCAGGAAAGCCACGCCTCCTAATAAATGCCACTCCCTATGAGTTTATGGGTGCCAATTACATTCAAACTACCACACCCTTGATTGTTTTGTAGTTTTGACATTTAAAAAAAGTTAGACCTAACTATTGAATCTGAGATAGCTTTAAAGGTTAGGCAAAGAAAGCCAGGTGGTAGTGGTGCACGCCTTTAATCCCAGCACTTGGGTTGCAGAGGCAGGCCGATCTCTGTGAGTTCAAGGCCAGCCTGGTCTACTAGAGCTAGTTCCAGGACAGGCTCCAAAACTACAGAGAAACCCTGTCTTGAAGAAAAAAAAAAGTTAGGCAAAGGCATTATATACATGTATGAAATTCTCAAAGAATTAATAAAAATATTATTATTTTAAAAATAGGCAGTAGATTTCTCAAAATAGTACCCCAGCTTTGTTTAAGTCTTAAGTGACTGCAAGTTGGATATGGTGGCACATGTTTTTAACCCCAGAACTAAGGAGGCAGAAGCAGATGGAACTCTGTGAGTCTGAGATCAGCCTGCTCCACAGAGTGAGTTCCAGGACAGCCAGGGCTACACAGAGAAACCCTGTCTTAAATAAAAATGGGACAGCAGCTATACACACACACATATGTATATGTTGATGGCTTGTAGTTCTAGCTACTCTGACGGCTGAGGCAAGAAGATAGTAAGTTCAAGGCCTGCCTGGGCAACTTAGAGATAGCCTGTCTCAGAATAAATAGAAAAAGGGTTGGATATACAGTTTAGTGGAGCACTTATCTACCATGCACAAGGCTCTTGTTTCAATCCCTCCTTTCAAAAAAAAAGGTTGCTTTTCAGATAGAGAGAGGAATTGGGAAGTTATTACGTAGCACACATTCAGGTCTTTGACCTGGTATGACTTGATTTGGAGGTATATGAATGCATCATTTAGGGCTCTGAAATACCCCTCCCCCCATGTTAAAGAGGAGTAACAGTGCTGTAACATGAATATTTTGCTTTGTTTTAGGATCGTCCAGCAATGCAGCTGTACCAACCAGGAGCCCGAAGCCGAAATCGACTCTGTCCCCCTGATGACAACATCAAGTCTGGAGATTCCCCAGTGGACAGAAAGCAGGAAAGTGGTATTAGCCATAGAAAAGAAGGAGGAGAAGAGTGAGAAGACTCATTGGCCATAGGTGTCCTGACTGTCCAGGCAGCCAAAGAGCACGTGTTATGCTATCCAGAAGTGCCTTCAGGGCAAAGGAACAGAGAACAAGGAAAGGGGTCGCTGTGCTGGTGGGATGCACTACAGAGGAGTGTAGTGTGTCTAAGCAGGAATAAGATTGCAGGCTCAGAATCGGAAGTACAATTTCATTGTTTTTTGCAGTTTTCACAAGTTAATTTTAATGTCTCAGACAAAGACGGTAGCAAGAACATTGCAAGTGCAAAGTAAGGACTTTGTATGACACAAGCAAAAACGGAGCAGGGGCTAAAATCAACAGGTGTTCTTAATCCTGGCTTAGAGTGTCTTAGCTTGAGTGGAGCGGAAGCACACGAAGTCTTGTCGGGGTCTGTTTTGCATTGTTGGTGATAACTGTTGACTCTGTAGTGTAGAAGTAACAAGCATGTAATCGTAGCACAAGTAGAGTGGAAGAGAGATTATGGCTGATGGAAAAGATTTAAATAGTCATGTTACATCTATATTCTGTGTCTGAAGTTTTTATAATTATAGCTTGTTTTGTTTACTTCTGTGAACTTAGCATCAAAAAAATTGTAAATGTCTTGTTTTGCCTTTAGCAATTTTTTCCTATTTATAAGTAAAGTGTAGTCTTTAGTTAGCTGCTGACAATCTAAGTCTTCGTTCTATCTTAGGTCAGATGACTTGAGTGCACACCCTCTCCAGGAAGAAAACTACACAGATAGATCTGTTCCTGTCAAATGGCAGCTTTCAGTCTTAGCTTGTTTTGTATTACAGTCAATAAATTTTGACTTCATTCAAGTATGAAACTCCATTTCTTTATTCACGTTCTGACTTACTGGTGGTACTGGGGACGGAACGAGGGAACTCAAGCATGCTCTGTGTGCACTCTGCCACTCAGCTATAACCTCTGCAGCCTGAAGCGAGGTGAGTTTATTAACTTTATTAAGTAGCTTTGCTTTTTAGAAATTAAGTAGTTGATACTGAATTAACTTCTTGAAAATTTTGAAAGGGGATAAATGATACTAATTTCTGCCTTCAGTAGGCAAGGAGAGGCTTCGACCAAAAGAGAGGTTAGATCACGGCTCACCATTCTTTTACCATAAAGAACGAACTAAAGGTAGACATGGGTTCACACTTGCAATCCCAGCACTCAGAAAGTCAAGGCATGAGGATTGACATCAATTTGAGGTCATCCTGTGCTACATAGCAGGGTCTAGGCTAGCCTGAGCTACAAAGTAAGACTGTCTCAAACAACAGTGCACAACATTCTTTTTTCCTGTGTCTTTTACATCATGTATTTTTAAAAAAATATTTATTTATTATGTATACAATATTCTGTCTGCATGTATGTCTGCAGGCCAGAAGAGGGCACCAGACCTCATTACAGATGGTTGTGAGCCACCATGTGGTTGCTGGGAATTGAACTCAGGACCTTTGGAAGAGCAGGCAATGCTCTTAACTTCTGAGCCATCTCTCCAGCCCTACATCATCTATCTTGATCCCATTCATTTCCCTGTCCCTTCACATCCACCCTCTGCCCTGTATCCCCCAAAATAAAGCAAAATTTAAGAGAAGGGAAAAAAAAGGGAAAAAATTTAAAAATCTCATCATGGAAGCTGTAGTGTGATACAGTAAAGCCTTTTGTCCACACATCTTTACTCCCAAGTGTTTGTTGCAAAGAGTCCTTGGTCTGGTTCGAGGTTCCTGGTTTCTGCTACACTATCAATGCTGGGCCCTCACTAGGACACTTTTGGATATCCTGTGGTTACCCTGTGTTGTGGAGATCCTGTAGCTTTGGATCTGCAGGTCAGGTTTCTTCACATGTTCCTGCAGGATAGATGGGGTGGATGTTGCCAGTGAAGTCCAAAGTCATAACCCTGGTTCTGGGCCTGGGCTGCTGCAGGATTGATCACCCCACCAGTTCTGCCCTGTCCTCACCACCAGGGTGAGCTCTCCAGTACTGTCCGGGCCCTGTCCCTCCTCCCCCCCATTAGTCCCTTGTGGCAATGAGGGAGGGGTGGGGCCAGTTCTCCTGTCAGGCCCTCAGGGTCTGCTCTTCCACACCTGCCCCACCAGGGCCAGCTCCACTGTGTTACCCTGTGAGGTACAGTGGCCTCTCCTTCCAGTGCTGCAGCTGGTGAGGGGTAGGGACAGCTCTCCCACTCTTATGACCCCATGGCCAGCTCCTCCGCCCATGATGCCACATGTCAGATGAGTAATGGAGACAGCTCCCCTTTGCTGGGTCACCCTTACCTCCAAATACCTGGCCAACTCTGCTGTGCTGCCTAGGCGAGGCAGAGCCCACTTTCCTGAGTGCTGCAGCTGGTAAGGGGGAGGGTCAGCTCTCTCATCTGTTGCAGGCTGTAGAGGGGGGATCTCCCCCACCCCTACCACTGCATGAGATACGAGTAGTGAGGCACAGCATTCTTGAGCTGCTGCTTGACTTCCTGCCAGCTCCACCTAAGGTGGCATTGATTGCCCATTTACTCATAGGCTAGCTTGTGGCTTTGTATTTCTTCACATTTATTTTTTTTAAATATTTATTTATTTATTTATGTATACAGTGTTCTGCCTGCATGTACACCTGCAGGCCAGAAGAGGGCACCAGACCTCATTACAGATGGTTGTGAGCCACCATGTGGTTGCTGGGAATTGAACTCAGGACCTCTGGAAGAGCAGGCAGTGCTCTTAACCTCTGAGCCATCTCTCCAGCCCTTCTTCACATTTATTAAAAATAGTTTTGGTCTTTGACAATTTTATACATGTATGCAATGTATCTTTTAAAAACCCATTTTACTGATTTATGTGTCAGACTGGATTTCTGTGTACCACATGAGTACCTGGTGCTAGCAGAGCAGATCTCCTGAAACTGGAATTACCGGCCATTGTAAACTGCTGTGTAGGTGCTGGGAACTGAACCAGGTTCTCTGTAGTGGTGGCAAGTGCTCTTAACCACTAAACCGTCTCTCCAGCCCCCTGTGCAATATCAGTGTATCTTGGTCATATCCACCTTTCTCAGCTTGTAGAAGCCAGTTCCAAGAAGCAGGTAGAAGAGCCACTAAAAATGATTGAAAGACAATTACCCAAAACTGGGAGAGTACTTCCAAATAAGGGAAAATTTCAGGAGAGTGGCTCAGTGTGTCCCTTGCCTCAGAAAGGTTAGGGAACAGAAGTATGAAGTTGTCACTGGATTTGGCAGTGCTTGAGTGTTAGGAAACTGGGCAGAGGGAAACTCATATAATGCAGAGTGACCGGTAAGTGGGGAGCAGATGGGGGCAAATGGGTCAGAAGAGATTAGAACTTGAGAAACATCTAGGAACTCATCTAATTTTAGATGGTCATTGAAGCCACAGACATGGATTCTGTCACTTAGCCAAAGAGAATGAAGTAGGGACAGAAATAGATGTAGATTCCAGGCTGAAAGAATTCTAACATTCTACCAATAAAAGAAAAATGTTTCTATAAGGATGACAAGAAGTAGCCATAGAGTAGGAGAAAAGCCAAATATTCTGGTGCTACTTAATCTGAAAGGATGTTTCGAGAAGTAGTGGCCCTGGGTATAGAGGAACAGACCTCTAATCATAGCACTTGGAGATGGAGAGTTCAAGACTATTGGCTACATCTTAAGTTTCAGGCCAACCCCGGGCTATCTCAAAACATGAAAAACAAAAACAAAAACCAGTAGTAGCAGACAGGGCTGTGAATAAAGCTTGGTGATAGAGCAAGCAAGGCCTTGGCTTCACACTCCAGACTGCAGTGGGAAAAGGGGAGTTGCCAGCAGAGTTGAATGCAAGAGAAGAGAAAACTCAATTAGGATACTTGAGAGCCACAGAATGTGGTGGCTTCTTCTAGACTATTAATAGCCTGGCATTTGAAAGCCATTGGGTTGAGAATAGATTCAGTTTGCATTTATAGCTTTTTATAGAAGTCTATCATGAAATAAACCAGACAAATGGTGTTGATAAATGATCATTTTTAATATAAGGAACACTAAAATTTAGTATTTAGACGTCTAAGAGAAGGGAGAATAACCAATAATGTAGTTTTCTTGCAAAGGCAGCCAAAATAGAAGCGAAGGTAGAGGTCAGAGGAGCCTGCCTTGGGAAAAAGGCTACTCCCCAACCATCAGTAATGAGTTGGCAGCGCCTGCCTCCTCTCTGGCCAGTTAGCAAGCAGCTGAGTAAACGCAGGGCGGTTTTCCCGTCAGCACCTCCCTCCGGTCTTGCGTGGCCTGAGTCAAGGCCTCTTCCCCGCCCCTTCGAATTTCTTCCCCTCTCTCTATTCACTTCCTATTCACTGTGTGCCAGTCACTAGGGACAAGGAAAGAAAACCAAGTCCTTGTCCTTGAGTAACTCAGCTACGTCAGTGACTAAAGACCAGTGGAACAAACAACTGGGGTTACAATGTGAGCGGGGCGGTGAGAGGAGAGATGATCTGGGAGTCTCCTGCCTGGAAGCTGCCAAGTGTGGCTGAGGAAACCCCCTAAACTGGATGGACCGGTTGAGAGCATGGCAGGGCTCAGCCCTCCTCCCTCTGAGCAGTTGTTTGGTGTTAGCAACCAGTGTTGTTTTCATGAAGCTGCCTTTCTTTCACTTTCTACACTGAAGATTGAGCCTGGTGATGGTGGGGGCGGGGCGCACAGGCCTTGAGTCCCTGCACACTGGGGGATTTCTGTGAGTTCAAGGCCAGCCTGAGTTCCAGGACAGCCAGGGGCCTGAACAGAGGCCCTATCTCAGCCCGGTCCGACCCCTCCCAAATAATAGTACCGCCTCTTAGCCACAGGGCTGTTTCTCCAGCCCTAACTTTAATTTTTATTGTATTTATTTTGTGGAGCTGTTTGCACATGGCATGGCACGTGTTGAGGTCAGAGGGCAACTTTTGGGGCTTTGGGGGATTGGTTCTCAGTTGTCAGATTTAGCCACTGAGCCATTTTACTGCCACATCCCCCCTTTTTTTGTCAAACTTTAGTTTGTCCCCTTACTGTCCCTCTCCACCACTTTTATTTATTTTATTTATTTATTGAGACAAAGTCTCTGTATACAGTCCTCGCCGTCCTGGAACTCTCTCTCTAGATCAGGCTCACCTCGAACACACAGATTTGCCTGAATCTGCTTCCAGAGTACTGAGATTAAAGACATGTGCTGCCATGTCCCACCTTGCAGCCATAAAGCATAATTTCTTATTATTTATAATAATAAACTTATAGGAGCCAGTCATGATGGCTCATTGTCTATAATGCTGGTACTCAAGATGCTGAGGCAGAAGGATTGCTGTAAATATAAGGTCAACCTGAGCTATATAGTGAGTTTTAAAAAAGCCTGAACTACACTGTAAGACCCTGTCTCAAGGGGCTGGAGAGATGGCTCAGAGGTTGAGAGCACTTCCAGAGGTCCTGAGTTCAGCCATCTGTATAATGAGATCTGGTGCCCTCTTCTGGCCAGCAAGCATACAGACAGACAGAACACTTAAAAAAAAAAGACCCTGTCTCAACCAACAAAAAAGAATAAACACATAAGAACTGGGCATGTCTCAATGGTAGAGTGCTTTTCCTAGCATGTATAAGACCCTGGGTTCCATCCTTAACCATACATGCACACATACAAATAAGCAAGCATGGGGACTGTGGGTGGGGAGGAGGTGTCATTCCAGCCAGGACTAGAGAAGCAGAGGCAAGTGTACCTCTGTAAGTTTGAGGCTACCCTGGTCTACAGAACTAATTCCAGGACAGCCAGGGACACACAGAGAAACCCTAAAACTAACCCCCCCCAAAAAAAAGTTCATTCCATTTTGGGTCTTTTTCTTCAGGCACAGATTTAATTTTTTATGGCTAATTGTTTTGAATTTGTATGGTGCTGGTGATTAAATCCAAACCCTCACCTGTGCTCAGCTCCTGGTTTCTTTGGAATTAAAGACCGAATGGAGAAGATTCAGAGGGCACATGAGTCTTTTTTGATTGGTTGGTTGGTTTTGGTTTTTCTTTTTTATTTATTCTGTATACAGTGTTCTGCCTGCATGAACTTGGGACCTCTGGAAGAGCAGCCAGTATTCTTAACCTCTGAGCCATCTCTCCAGTGCTGGTTTTGGTTTTTCTTTTTTTCTTTCTTTCTTTTCTTTTCTTTTTTTTTTTTTTCCGAGACAGGGTTTCTCTATAGCTTTGGAGCCTGTCCTGGAACTATGGAACTAGCTTTTGTAGATCAGGCTGGACTCAAACTCACAGAGATCCGCCTGTCTCTGCCTCCCGAGTGCTGGGATTAAAGGTGTGTGCCACCACCTCCCGGCCTGGCTTTGGTTTTTCAAGACAGGGTTTTTCTGTACAGCTCTGGCTATTCTGGAATTTGATTTGTAGATCAGGGTAGCCTCGAATTTAGAGATCCATTTGCCTCTGCTTTTTTCACAACTTCTGGGATTAAAAGTGTGGGCAACTAACTATACCCTGCTTGTTTGTTTCTGAAGCTCTAGGACCATTTAATTCGAATTTGAGAAGAAGCCATGCAACAGTGGCACACGCCTTTAATCTCAGCATTTGAAAGGCAGAGACAGGTGGATCTCTGTGAGTTCGAGGCCAGCCTGGTCTACAGAGTGAGTGCCAGGACAGGCTCCAAAAGCTTCAAAGAAACCTATCTCAGAGCCGGGCGATGGTGGCGCATGCCTTTAATCCCAGCACTCGGGAGGCAGAGGCAGGAGGATCTCTGTGAGTTTGAGACCAGCCTGATCTACAAAGCTAGCTCCAGGACAGGCTCCAAAGCCACAGAGAAACCCTGTCTCAAAAAACAAAAAAAAAGAAAGAAAAGAAAAGAAAAAGAATTTGAGAAGAAACACACACATAGCAAGCTGTAAAGTTTGACAGCTGCTAAGGAAAGATAGAGATTTAGTTACGTCTGTAGACAGGGTCCCACTTTATTGCCCTGGCCGGTGTGGAATTTGCTATGTATCCCAGGTTGGTTTCAAATCATAGGACTCTTCCTGCTTCAGCCTCCTTATTGCTGTGACTTTGGCCCTACTATGGACCTACGTTCTTCTATTCTTTTTCTTTTCTCTTTTGTTATTCTTTTGCAAACGGGAAAAGAAGAGCAAGAATCTCTTTGCTAAGCCTTCCTCTGGCATTGTTTAGAAACTTAGAGATAAGATTTGCCTATTACATCATCGGGACAGAGTCAATCCCTGTGCAAAGTCGATACTTTGTACTTGATGCCAGGTGCTGGAGGCACACGCCTTTCCTCTCAGCACTTGGGAGGCAGAGACAGGCGGATCTCTGTGAGTCTACACAGTGAGTTCCAGGACAGGCTTCAAAGCTACAGAGAAACCCTGTCTCGAGAAACAACAAAAGCTAACTGATAGTGACTGTACAGGTGGCACCACTTGTGTGTTGAGTGTTGCTTTGCAGAAACTATCACCTCCATGGGTCTGAGCCTTTGCTCTTTCTGTGTCGGCGCTGATAATGCATGCAGCACCGAACACTCCATGAGCTGTCTTGCATTGCTTATGGCCATGACAAGCTAGCTGCTCCGCTGGGAGAATTGAAGCTAAAGGAAGTAGGAGAAACTTCAGAGCTGAAGGCAGTGTGTGCTGGGTATTGGTGAGGTAGTGAAGGATGGCTTGGATGTTTATGAAGTTCTCAGGCCTTGCACGTCAAGAACTGGTCCCCTTCCCCAGAAGACATACACAAGGCAGTTTTGAGAATAACTTAGCACTGATAAAAGGAATCTTTAACTTTTTATGATATCCACAGATAGTATCTTTACTTTTCAGTTTTGTTATATAGTAATATTTCTTAAAATAAGGTCTTATATATAACCTAGGCTGGCTCACAGCTCACCATCCTCCTGCCTCTGCCTCTTGAGCATCATAGGTATACACACCTATGCCCAACTTGTTTTATTGACATACAACATGTGTGGAGGTTCATGCTTTCCACCTTTTTGAGGCAGGACTTCTCTTGTTTCTGTTGCTGTGTTGAGTGCTCCAGGCTAGCTGGCCCTCAATCTTCCAGGTGTCCCTGCTGGAGGGATGTTCAGGGTTACGTATTCAGATCACTGCATCCAAGGGTTTGTTTTTGTTTTTTGTTTTTTGTTTTTTTTTTTTTTTTTTGCTTTTTCGAGACAGGGTTTCTTTGTAGCTTTGAAGCCTGTCCTGGAACTCACTCTGTAGATCAAGCTGGCCTCAAACTCAGAGATCTGCCTACCTTTGCCTCCCAAGTGCTGGGATTAAAGGTGTGGGCCACTACAGCCCGGCCAACTTTCTTTTCTTTGAGACAGGTCTCTATTCTGAAAGTCTTGTGAGAAGACTACCAGGAGATGAAAGCCATTTAGTGACCCCAGAGCTTACTCGTGTGATTCAGTCCCAATTTCCCTAGCTCTACCACCTGGCCTGCGAAATATACACTCGGGAAAATCTTCCCAACACTGAAACGTGGAGTCCTCTGAACCTCATTATTTCTCTTAAGTAGTCTTGGCTGTCCAGGAGTTGGCTGTGTAGACCCAGGCTGGCCTTGAACTCACAGAGACACTCCTGCTTTTTGCCTCCCTCGTGCTAGGTTAAAGGTGTTGGCCACCGTGGCCCGTGCTTTCGCATTTCAGGACTGAGTTGTTAAGGTTGCATGGCTAATATTTTTCTTTCTTTTTAAAAAAAAATATTTAATTTTATTGAGTGCTCTGCATGTACACCTGCGTGCCGGGAGAGGACATCAGATACCGTTGTAGGTGATCATGAGCCGCCACGTGGGTGCTAGGAATTGAACTCAGGACTTCTGGAAGAGCAGCCAGTGTTCATAACGGCTGAGCCATCTCTCCAGCCCTATGGTTAGTGTGGTTAGTGCTTTTATCCACTAACCATTTCCCTGGCCCCCGTATATGGCTTTATTCAATTAAATTCTTTTTTTTTTTAAGTTCTGGTTGTGTCAGTGTGCTTCTACATAGGGGATATGTAGACGTAAATCGTGAATGCAGGCGCCTGTGAAAGCCAAAGGCATCTTTTTCCCTGGAGCTGGAGTTACAGGCGCCCGGGAGGCGCCAGACACGGGTGCTGGGAACGAACTTACAAAACTGCGGAGCGATCACTCCCTCCCTCTTCCCATATGCCCGCCGCCCATATCCATAAAAGGCGCACACCCAAGCCCCGCCCCTCGCGTTAAGCTTCCTCCCAAAGAAGGGCGGAAGTAGCGGCGCTCGAAAGTGACGGCAGCCCTTTCTCCGCCCTCCTCAGCGTTGGCCCCGCCCACTTCGTTTCCCGAATTTTGCTAAAGGCAAAATTACTTCGGCACCTCTTAAAGGCCACCTACCCCCGCCACGAGAGAAGTGCGCTCAGGACCCTGACGGTGGCCTAGGAGAACACAGCCACTGAAGCGGAGGCCTGAGAATTGTTTCGTGTAATTCCCGCGCGCGTTCTCATGGCCCCATGGGAGCGCGGAGGCGGGGATAGATGAGACGCGTGGCGTCACCGCTTAGCTAAGCTCCACCTCCAGCTGCGTCTTCTAATCGCGTTTTTCCTGTCGGATCCTTCTCTTCGCCTTTCCTTCGCCATCGTGCGCCACCTGCCCGCCTAGCCTTCTCGCCATGGTAAGATTATCGGCTGCCATCCCCATTCTAGGCAGCTTCCCTGAGACCGCAGGCTGCCATGACTTTACGATGGGATTGCACAGCATCGAGGGGCGGGTGCATTTTCAGTTTTGGGAGGTTTTTTTTTGGGGAGTTAGTTTGGCCATTGCTCGGATCGCGGACGCATCATAAAATTAGCAAGCCCATTTCTCCCCACAGTGTCGGGCTGTTCATCGTGCAGTCTGGCGAGCAGTTCAGTGTTCTTGCTTCGCTTAGCTTCGAGCCGACGATTCTGGGCAAAAGGATAGGGTTGATTGCGGCTGATTGAACGCTAGCCTTGCCTTGGCGTGCACAGAGAGCACAGGTCAGAGTGGGGGCTTGCACAGGCAGCTGTCCGCAGTAAGGGTTAATGGGACTTGAGCCTTCGGAAGCTCTTCATCACTCCGTGGAAGCGTCTGCTAACAGCACACCAGTCGTTGCCTACTGATACATTGTTTACTGGCGTTTCGGCTCAAAGTGGGATTCGTAGCTACATTTATTCAGGAAAATCTAGAACTTTTACAGTGGTTCAGGAGAAGTGCACACTGCCTTTTGAAAGTAGAGAATATTGTTTTCAAAAGTAGAGCGCCTAGACTTACTGATTTAAATGATTGGGCGGGATTGACCCAACGCCATTTTAGTTGCAGTAAATTAGTTCCCCCTCCACCTTAGCTATTCTATGTTTGTCGTCTGAAGCACAGCAGGATAAACAGTAAATTAGCACGATTTTTCGAGCATGGGCTTAAAACCCGGCGCTGTAGCTGGGCGGTGGTGGCGCACACCTTTAATCCCAGCATTTGGGAGGCAGAGGTAGGCAGATCTCTATGAGTTCGAGGCCAGTGAGTTCCAGAACAGGCTCCAAAGCTACAGAGAAGCCCAGTCTCGAAAAATAAAAAAAAAACCTGACTCTGTAATTAATCAGTCTTGATCTAAGACAATTAAGTTTAAGCCATGAACTCTGACTTGAGGGGAATAATGAGGTTCAGAGGACTACACAGTTCGGTGTTGGGGAGATTTCCCCGGGTGTATATTTTTCGCAGGCCAGGTGGTAGAGCGAGGGAAATTGGGACTATGGGGTCACTAAACTGTATCTCCTCGTAGTCTTCTCACAAGACTTTCAGAATCAAGCGATTCCTGGCTAAGAAACAAAAGCAAAATCGTCCTATTCCTCAGTGGATTCGGATGAAAACTGGCAACAAAATCAGGTAAAGCCCCTACTGCCCTGCTTGCGGGTCTCCAGCTCTTACATGATTTGGGGCGTGTGGATTCGTAGTTGGAAGATAACACGCTGGGACAGCTGTTCTCTGCTTACCATGCTGCGGCTCCTTTTGTGTGTGTAGGGGGGCGTGCACTGAATTTAGAAAAAGTGGCACACGAGAGAAAGATGCTCTGAGTGCACACAGGTGGTGCTCTTAGTGGCTACCGGCTGAAGACACGAATTCCAAGGTCGGGCCAATACAGACCTGAATACTAAGGTGCACGTGGCTGGGGCCGGCTTTCAGGAATCACTTTTCCATTCACGTGGATCCTGGTAATCCAACTTAGGTCATTGGGCTCCAAGGAAGTGGCTTTGCCTACTTAACCTCATAGAGAGCTCCAGAAATCCCTCCCACAAACCTTTTGTAAATGTTTTGTTGGTTTCTGCAGTCACAGCTAGGCTTTGGGGGCAGGTTTTTCTCAGTTCCTTGCTAATTTCCCTATGAAAGCTTGAGGAGATTGACTTTCCTGGTGGGAAATCTTTGAATTGGCAGCTTCAGAAGAACTGAGGGCCCCACAGGCAAGGGAAGTGCCTTACTTAGTGAGTTCAGTCTGAAGCCTTGGAGGGAGGAAAAATAGGCATGCGAAGTCCTGACAGTTTGCCAGGCAGCCAGCAACAGTTCGGACAGTTCATGTGTATTTTTCTTTAATCATTTGTGTGGGGGATGCATGCCGGCATGTGGTCAGAGACTGGTTTGTGGGAGTTGGTCCTCTTTGACCACATGGGTTCTAGCGACTGAATTCAGTTCTTCAACCTTGATAGCACTTTTCCAAGCTGTCTCGCCTGGCTACTGGTTTGGTGGGTTGTGCTCAGACAGGGTCTCCATAGTCCAGACTGCCTGTGGTTCTGCTAAGTTGAGGGTTTATATTCTCAGTTAATTTAGCCACTTGAACTTGGAAGTCAGCTCCCCACTCGGGCCTTACACTCTAGTTAATAGATATCTTCTATCTACTGGTATGGTAGGTGCTGCCTTTTTCAAGTGCTGAGATTACAGGTGTGAGCCAACACATACTGTAAATGCATGCGCTTGTTTCCTGGAGCCCTGGCTGATGAGAGTAGGGACTGCTAGTTGATATGTGGGTTAGCAATATGTCCTAGAGTTGTGAATGGTGTTTTGCTGGGTGGATTATATACCCTAACCCACAGAGTTCTCTATTTCTGGCTCACGTTTATGGATGCTATGGGTTTGAGTGAGGGCCACCTGCATGCTCTACTCAGCAAGGTCTCTGTATGGGACTGTAACCCCCAGCCCCTCTCCCAGCTTTGACCATTTAAAGCAGGTCGCAATTGCAGTGCTTCATCTTGTGGGAGTGCTGCCATTATCCTGCTGAAAGAAAAGCCGTGCTGACTGTTGATGATTTTACCTTACTGGGAGCAAAATCGTGACACGTTGGCACAAACAGCAAATTATGTGCAATTTGGGAGGTGCTTTCTCTTACCTAAATGAGTTCTGGGGGTGAATTCTGGCTGCCAGGTTTGCATGGTAGCCGCCTTTCCCCAAGGAGCATCTTGTTGGCCTTTGCAGGAACCTTTGTGTATGGTCCATAGGAAGGGGTTCAACTGTCTGCATCTACCCTTACTTATCTGACCCTGCACTGCAGTGTGGGTATTGGACCTGGCGATTCCCCAGTGCTTGGTTTAAGGCAGGGTCTCAGTAGATTGCCTGCCCTTGCACTCAGCTGTCCAACCCATATGGGCTTTGGATTTTCAACCCTCCTAACTCTAGAGAGAAGGTAGGGTTGGCAAAGCTTGTTCTGTTTTGAATCTTCTTGGTTTGACTTGACGGTTTTTGTAGTCCAGGCTGGAATTAAGGGGGTGTCTCCACTGTGTCCTGCCCCCTTTTTTTAAACTGGGTTGCCCCAGCCTGTCAATTCTTGACATGTTGACTAAACCCAGGGCCCTGCACTCATGTAACATTTATTTTGGAGATGGTCTTGGCTGTGTAGGCCTGGCTGGCCTGGAACTCTCTAGGGAAGCTCCTTATTAAATTATCCTATTCCCTAAAAGGCCAAATCTGCTAAAAAAAAAATGAGCGGCTATATTATGACCGCACCACCTTGTAACTTGTGTCTTCATTCTCTGCAGGTACAACTCCAAGAGAAGACACTGGAGGAGAACGAAGCTGGGTCTGTAAGGAGTCAACAATGAATGGCAAAACAATTAATGATGAATCGTGATCCTTGATGAGTGTTACAAGATGAAGTTCAACATTTTCAATCTGGAGACTTGATCATGTTTAAATTGGGAGTGGTTTCTCCAGTAATAAAACGTGGAACCTTTTGAACTGCTGTTCTGGTTTGTAGAGTTCTGAATTTCCCTTTCCCCTGCCAGACCTAATAAGATAAGCTGCTGCGGTGCACGTGGAGAGTTGTTCCCTGGGAGCTAGAGAGGCTGAGGACTGATACTCTTGCAGGAGTCCTGGATCTGGAGCCTAGCACCCACAGCTCACACTGTTATATTACACCAGCTTCAGGGTGAGCCCCTCTGTGGGTGCTGCTGACTTGACGCGTATGTAGGCAAGTAACTAAAGTAACTATGCACATAAGTTACCGAGCACCTTGGTTAAGATTGTGACTGTTCACACATGTATGACCCATAGTGCGGAGGTAGGTCAGAGGATAACTTTACAGTTGTCTTTAACTTGTAAGTATGTTCCAGGTTTTGGATTCAGGTAGCCAGGTTTGTGTAGCAGGACCTTTACCAACAGCCATCTCAATAGGCCCCCCACTTGTATGTAGTATGCTTTACTTAGGCTTGAGATGGAGCCCAGGGTCTCACATACCAGATACTTACATGGCATTACGATTCACAACAGTAAAATTAGTTATGAAGTAGCAATGAAAGTAATTTTATTGTTGGGGATCATGTGAATTGTGTTAAGAGGTTCATACCATTAGGGAGGTTAAGTACCGCTGCTCTGTAGGCCTTCTCTTTTAATATTAGATTTAAGCATGAATACTACAAATGGTTGCGAGCCACATTGTGGGTGCAGAGTTGAAACCAGGTCCCTGTAAGAAATAGTTAATGCTCACTGCTGAGCCATCTCTTCCAGATCCTGTCGGCTAATTTTTGGTGCTTGATAGGGATCCTAGAAGCTGCAGACTGGCCTTAGTCCACCTAAGTGGTGGGATCACAGGTCCACAAGCCTTTCTTTAGTCAGGGTCTCTAACTGCTTCTGCCTTTCAAGTGCCAGTCCCAGGCTTCTGCATTTATAAGCATTTGAAAGCCATGGAAAGGATATCTGAAAATTCAAATTTGTGTATCTAAAATCATTTGAATTTACATTTATTTGAAGGTGTGTAGTATATGGGGGTCCAAACAACTTGAAGTGAGTTTTCTACCCTGTGGATACCAGAGGTCCAACTTAGGACAGCAGGCCAGTTCTGAGCCCCTTAAGTGGATCTATCTGAAGGGTAGATTGGCCAGCAAAGTGTGAGGTTTTTATAAATGAACCAACCTCTGCTGGGTTCAAGTTCATGTTTGCTTAGAGGTGCTTATTCTTGACATTGCCTGACTTACACAGCTGCCAGGAAAATACCTGGTGGTTGTGGTGGCAGTGTTTTTGGTGGGGATTATTTTGTTTTGGTTTTGATCCCAGGGTCATCTTGAACTCGTGAAGCAACCCAGAGACCTAGAAACTCCAGATCTTTGGCTCATGTCTCTCTTAACTCCATCAACATGGGGCTAGGGTGTAGATAGAACACTGGCCTAGCATGTGTGTAGTCCTGGGTTCTCTCTAGCACAGCAAAAATAATCCTCAAGGCTGTCATGGATGGCAGTTCTTAATTTAAATCCACAGCAGAGAGATCTGATAGAATTATGGTAGTCACATGAAAAAAATTTAAGCAATCTGATGTATGTAAATTTTCAGGGTCAGAGAGATGGCTCATTGCTTAAGAACACTTTGAAGGACCAGTTTGGCTCCCAGCACCCACATCAGGTGCCACACAACCACCTGTAACTAGCTCTAGAGGATCCAGTCACCCCAGCCTTTCAGGGTACCTGCAAGTTATGTGCAGACACACAAATAGATAATTTAAAGATAATACGCATTATTTATAGCTAGGTATAGTGGTACATCCCTTTAAGCTCAGCATTCCAGATACATGTGTGTGTCCAATTCAAGACCAGCATAGGTACTACATAGATCCTGTTTCAAAAAAAAAAAAAACAGCCGGGCGATGGTGGCGCACGCCTTTAATCCCAGCACAGAGATCCACCTGCCCCAGGGAGGCAGGGGCAGGTGGATCTCTGAGTTTGAGACCAGCCTGGTCTACAGAGCTAGTTCCAGGACAGGCTCCAAAGCCACAGAGAAACCCTGTTTCAAAAAACCAAAAAAAAAAAAAAAAGTAATAATCACTATTTAAAAATTTTTTTCAGTGGAAGTTGGGATAGCATCCTAACAACCTGGGAGGCTAAGTGACAAGGCCAAGATGACTCTAAAGGTCTATCAGCCTTCTCTTGGGACCTTGAATAGGTAGGCTAATAGAAATGGAAGGTGATAGGGCGGTACAATACCGCCTATCCATTGACCTGGAGAAGGCAGCTGCAGAATAGTAATTGAGAGTTAACTGGGTTCAAAACCAGCAGAAAGCCACAGTGGAACAGTGCAAACTGGAGCCTCCCCTGCAGGAGGCAGAAAGCTGCTCAAAAGTGCTAGCTTTAGCTGTAGGAGTTTTGCTTATCACGACAGGGTTTCTCTGTGTAGGCCAGGCTGGCCTCAAACTCAGAGATCTGCCTGGCTCTGACTTCCCAGTGCTGGGATCAAAGGTGTGTGTCACCACCACCTAGCAGGAAATTTTTTTCAAATGGTCTTACTGTGCAACACTGGCTGGCTTGGAACTCTGTAGATCAGGATGACCTCAAGCTTCAAGATTTACCTGCCTCTGCCTTTAGAGTGCTGGAAATGTGTCACCACACCCAAAGGGTTGTAGAATGTCAGGGAGGGAGCAGGGGGAAAACGTAGTAGGGTTTTAATTCCCTCCCCAAGCAGGATATGCTACATGCTGGATACAGTATAACAACCCATACCGAGATTGTGGGAAGCGGGGTGCTGTGATGGGAGCCAGTTCAAGAAATGAGAAGGTGCTGGGCCCTTTCTGTTCCACGGTTCTAACCCAAAGAAGGCAGGGTGATATGAAAAAAAAAATTCCTGGGTCTTGAAAACTGGGCTAGCCCTGGGTGTGGTGCCTCCCGGCTGTGCTCCAAACACCTGAGAGGCCTGAGTTAGGGTTGCCAGCAGCTCAAGGGCAGCCTGCTCTAGAAAGTAAGGGCCAGGTCAGTGGGGAGCGGTTGCCCCAGCATGTGAATGAAGCCTGGGCTTCAGTCGCCAGCCCCACAGAAAGCAGGAGTGGTGGTGCACGTCTAGTCCTAGCACTTGGGAGGCAGAAGCAGGAAAATCAGAAGTTCAAGGCCAGCCTGAGCTACAGAATGAACAGGTTGGTAAAATTTTTCTACAAATCTATGTAGAAGACCAATTCTTTTATTAAAATAATTAAAAATGAAGTTATATGTATGTGTGTGTGTGCACTATGCATTCCTGGTGAACTCAAGAGACCCAAAAGGAGTGTCAGATCCCCAGAAACTGGAGTTAAAGGTGGGTGTGAGTTGCCTGATGAGGGGGCTGGGAGCTGAACTCAGATACTCTGTAAAAGCACCAAGAACTTAATCAGTGAGCCACTCCAGCGCCTACTTTTATTTTTAACTCTGCATATGTGTGTGTCTGCGAAAGTGAGTGTGGTGTTCAAGGGTAACAGAAGAGGTTAGGCCCAGTGATGGGGCACGCCTTTAATCCCAGCACTGGGTCTGCAGAGTTCAAGGCCAGCCTGGTCTACAGAGTAAGAGTAAGTTCCAGGACAGCCAGGGCTTCATAGACAAACCCTTCTTGGATGACATTCTCTTCAGGAATGGTTATCTAACAAGCATCAAGCCCCTAGCTATGCAATAGTGGAATAGTAGGGAAGCAGCCTCAAGTGTGATCTGCAAGGGTACCCCACTCAGGACTGCAGGGCTCTGTTTGGGTCTAGGGAAATGAAGTAGTCAACCAAGAAAATTAAACACAGCCCATGAGGAGTGATTTTTGTCCCTGGGGACTTTTTTTTTTTTTTTTTTTTTTTTGGTTTTTTGAGACAGGGTTTCTCTGTGGCTTTGGAGCCTGTCCTGGAACTAGCTCTGTAGACCAGACTGGTCTCAAACTCGCAGAGATCCGCCTGCCTCTTTAAAGGCGTGCGCCACCATCGCCCGGCTCCCTGGGGACTTTTGACAATGTCTGGAGACAGTTCTGGTTGTAACTATGAGGGCAGTTGCCACTAAAAGTGTCCAGCAGGAATGCTTTTGAACATATGGCTTGCAGGGGTCAGTCCCCAGCAACAGAATTATCCTGCCCCAAATACCAACAACAATGCCAGTGCTGAGAAAGGCTAGTCCCACAGCCCTACCCTGCCAGCCAGAGTGAGCTCTGCCAGACAACTCTCACCCCCTGCCTCTTCTCCTTTCACAGTGCTCTCGGGACAAAGCTCATTCTCTGAAATGACTCCAAAGGAGTGGAGGACAGCATGTTTCCAACCTCCTCTATTTACTAAGCTGGGTCCAGCCACATGGGTCTGCCCCTCACAGTACCAGGTGCCCTTCCCTACTGGGACCGCTGTTCCTCTTTCTAACTCCAGACTGTTCTTCAAGTGGCGGTTTACTGTATATGACCACAGGGAGACCCCCTGAAGTTCCCATCTCCTCTCAGTCCAGGTAGGTTTACCTCTTCCACCAGCTTCTGGCATTTTTAACCTCGCAGCTGTAATTGTAAATTT
This sequence comes from Microtus pennsylvanicus, assembly GCF_037038515.1. Lineage (NCBI taxonomy): Eukaryota > Metazoa > Chordata > Mammalia > Rodentia > Cricetidae > Microtus > Microtus pennsylvanicus. Next base: position 55,361,465 of record NC_134601.1, read on the forward strand.
GCACATGCGGCCGATTCATTGATGGCTGCCTTTTTCACCCGATTGTGAACTCTGCAGGATAGACAAAAGGGACGGCTTGCACACCGATCTTTGTTTTCACACAGCAGCAACTAGTAGAAAATGTACTCAGTTGATTGAATAAGCAGCTGAATGAATGGGAGTGTGTGAATAAAGGGATGAGCTTGCAAGTGAGCCATAATATAAAACGTGCACATGAAGACGTATGTGGTACGTAATATAAAATGTGTGCACTGATGCATTTACATAAAGTAGCAATCGCTTTTGTTTCTTTGAGACGAGGTCTTGCTACATCACCCAACTTTGTGTCAAGGTCTAGGATCCTCCTGAGTCAGCGCCCTAGTAACAGTAGCTGGTATCACGATGCAACAACACCATGCCTGGTTGGAGTCTATTAATAGTGCAGACGTGATTGTTATTGAGCATATCATTTGCTCAAAATGTATATATATATATATATATATATATATATATATATATATATATATTATAACATGATTTAGCTTTCATCTTTTATATTTCCCAGGCTATATAGACATGATGACATTGTGTTTTATTACAAATCATGTGTTTGTGTGTATGAAACATGTGCTGATGCCTGTGGATGCCAGAAGAGAGTGCCAGATCCCTTAGAGCTGTAGTTTGTAAGCCGACTCATGTGGATGCTCGGAAAGGAACTTGGGTCCTCTAGAATGTAGATGCTCGGAAACGAACGTGGGTCCTCTAGAATGTGGATGCTCGGAAAGGAACTTGGGTCCTCTAGAATGTGGATGCTCTGAAACGAACTTGGGTCCTCTAGAATGTGGATGCTCGGAAAGGAACTTGGGTCCTCTAGAATGTGGATGCTCGGAAAGGAACTTGGGTCCTCTAGAATGTGGATGCTCAGAAAGGAACTTGGGTCCTCTAGAATGTGGATGCTCGGAAACGAACTTGGGTCCTTTAGAATGTGGATGCTCGGAAACGAACTTGGGTCCTCTAGAATGTGGATGCTCAGAAATGAACTTGGGTCCTCTAGAATGTGGGTGCTCGGAAACGAACTTGGGTCCTTTAGAATGTGAATGCTGACAAACAAACCTGGAGCCACAAACATTCTTTTATTTTTATTTTTTTGAGACAGGATCTCTCTATGTGGTCCTGTTGTCCTGGATCTTGATATATAGAGCAAGTTGGCCTTGAACTCACAGATGTTCTACTGGCTTTGCCTCCTGAGTGATAGAATTAAATATTCACATGACCACACCCTGCTCGTCAAACTCTTGAATTCCAAGCAGCTGTAATTGCTTACTTACAAAGGACTAGCACAAGATTGGGCCTATCGACATTCCATTATAGAGCAGGGGCGGAGGGGGGATCGCAAGAGGCCCAGTTTCTACCTGAGTAGTTAAAGGTTGCTGGGGGAAGGACTTTCTTCAGTGGTGTATCCACTGGTGAGTTGCATGTAAGTAACCCTAATTAAACTCATTGAATCACCAATTTAAAAAAATTAACAAAAGGACACGTAGAAGAGGAAGGGGGTCAGCGGTAATCCAAATGCATCACACAAGTCAGAATGAAATCCATTATCTTGTAGAACTGCTATATGCCAACAGGAAGTTTTTAAAGAGGGTTGGAGAGATGACTCGCCATTTAGAAGACTTACCGTTCTTTTCAGAGGATCCAAGTTCAGTTCCCAGCACCCACTGCAGGTGGCTCATGACCACCTGCAACTCCAGATCCCAGGGATCCAACACTGTCCTTTGGTTTCAGCCAGTGCCTGCATACATTCGATGTGCAGAAACTCATGCAAATACACACACATGCTCATAATTAAAAATAAATCTTTAAGGAAAAAAGTTGTTTCATGGGACCAAAGGGCAAGATTGAACTTTCCTGAAGAAGTATAGGTAGGCCTTTAAGGCCGTTGACAAGTCTGGCAGGGTGCTCACTCTCTTTAGGTCCGTCCCCTGTCCCCTACAGTTCCTTTCTGCATGTCTGCTTCACTCTTGTTCCTCCTGGCAGATCTACTTCCTCTGCTCCTCCTAGCACAAGACCAAATATGAACTCCTCTCTGGCCTCAGGTCATGCATGAAATAGAAATAGACAGAAATCACTAAATCCCAACAGTAAGATTTTGAGAGGAAAAAGCCCATTGGCTCAAGTTAAGAGTTCATTTCAAGTGGGGTGAAGATTCAATGGGCTGTGACTGAAGGACTGGGCAAGTGTAAACTTGGCTGTAAATAGGCTGGCTCGGGCTGAACAGGCTGGGGCAAGGGCAGCTGCTGCAAGAGCCTTGTGTGTTGGCCATGCGCTGCCAGGAGAGATGGCTTCCCTCTCTGGCCCTTTGCCATTGGCTGTTTGCTTTCTGTTCGCTTCGTGCTTTCTACAGTCATTTATGTTGCCCTTTTTTTCTTTTTATTTAAGTCTGTCTGGGTATTTCAGAGATCCCTAAGGATGCTGCCATGTGGGAAAGATGCCATATAAAATAAAATGAATAAATCTTAACACAAACTAGGTTATGGACTGTGGGATTTAGTGTCTTTTTGTTGTTGATTTTCAAGACAGGACTTCTCTGTGTAACCACCATGTAAACCAGGCTGGTCTCAAACTCACGGAGATCCACCTGCCTCTGCCTCCTGAGTGCTGGGATTAAAGGTGTGCACCAGCACCACCACCATCTGGCAGACTATTTTTTATTACCTTAATTTATTTCATGACGATGTGTCTCTCTCTTACACACACACACGCACGCACGCACACATGTGGAGGCCAGAGGAAACCTGCAGGAGTCTGTTTTCTGGCATGTGGCTATCGGGGATCAAAATGTCACCAGGCTTGGCAGCAAGTGCTTTATCTGCTGAGCCATCTTTGATTTGGACTTGTGGAGAGTAAGAGCCAAACCTGCTGTGGTGACACAAGCCTGCAGCCCCAGCACTTGGGAGGTTAAGGCCAGAGGAAGAGGGTGAAGCTTTCAAGGTCAGCTCTAACTATATTCATAGGAAGAAAGATTGTGACATGAACAGGGGCCCTGTTTGTTGTTGTGGTTTTTGTCCTGCCCTTTAACCCCAGCTGTTTATCTCCTAAGAAAATCACACATCGGTCTCCATAAAGTATAAGCTGATTGGCCCATTAGCTCTAGCCTCTCACTGGCTAACTCTCACATCTTGATTAACCTATTTTCCTGATCAAGGTTAGCCATGTGGCTCAGTACCTTTTTCAGTGGGGCAGATCACATCCTGCTGCTTCTGTGGTCTGGGCAGGAGTGTGAGAATCCTTCCCAGAATTCTCCTGTTCTCATTACATCATTTCTACTTCCTGTCTGGTTTTCCCGCCTAAATTCCTGCCTGGTCAATCAGCATTTATTTATAACATGATTGACAGAATACAGACAATTCTCCTGCACCACTTCCCCCTCTTTTTTTAATAAAAAACAAAGGAAAATATCCATAGTCCATTTTTGGGAATGTGGGCATAGTATTCCAGGCTACTTCCAGCTGGTTGGGGGCGATGATAATCTTATGGGGACCTAAAGAAAATTTAGAGTTATGATCAAGTCCTGACTGAAATATCCTGTGAGTCTTGATCACCTCAGGCAGCAGTCTTGAACCTGTTCTGGATGAAGAACTCAGACATCTGGGCCATCTATTCCTGCCGGAGACTTCTCAGGTGGTCTTCCTTGGTCAAACTGGATTTTTCTTAACTCTGAATAAATCCACAGCCTCTCATTTTCTGTGGAAACAAAAGCAAAATCTTCTCCAAAGTAACATACCTTTTGACTTCAACTGTGAAGTCAAGGCATTTTCAAAATACCTATCTTGGATTAATTCTGCAGCATTTATAAACAAATATCTTTTAGCAGCTGTTGCTCCTTCCTTAGCATTCAAACAATTCAAAGAGAGCATAATAACATACAGTTTCAAGATTCTCTGTGTATTTTCCATCTTTACGTGGCTTTCTTTTAACCTCTTTTATTTTTACTTTTAACTTTTGGCTTTTTGAGACAGGTTCTCTGTGTATCTTTGTCCTGGAACTCCCTCTGTAAACCAGGCTATCTTTGAACTCACAGACATCCGTCTGTCTCTGTCTCCCAGGCTACTTTCTTTCTTTCTTTTTTTTCTGTGAGAACCTTAACCTTTAGCCTGTATATATTTTTAATACACTGTAAACCATTTAGAGATTTTCTTACTCTTTGAATCTCCCTTTACTGTATATCTCTCTTTTTCTGACCACATGGGTCTTTAATTTGCTAAGGAATATGGAGAAGTTTTTTGCCACAACTCTATGGCATTTTAAGGTCCTTGCCAGCTTGGGCTGGAGAGATGGCTCAGAGGTTAAGAGCACTGACTGCTCTTCCAGAGGTCCTGAGTTCAATTCCCAGCAACCACATGGTGCCTCACAACCATCTGTAATGATATCTGGTGGCCTCTTCTGGCCTGAAAGTATACTGTATATGTAATAAATAATAAATATGTATATACATATATAAATAATATATACTGTATATGTAATAAATAAATAAATCTTTAAAAAAAAATAAAATAAAACAGCCAGCTTTTTTCCTGCTACGGCTGAAAACCAAAATGCTTTAGTCCAGTCTTTCCGAAGCTTTCTCAGGCTTTTTGTGGATGAAGTTATCCACGTGGGCGCCATTCTGTAACATGGAGGGCCAGGCCTGCTTGTTGTTGGGGTTTTTGTCCTTCCTGCCTGGCCAATCAGCGTTTATTTATAACATGATCGACAGAATACAGACAATTCTCCCGCACCAAAAGATACATAAAAAAGAAAAGAAACAAAAGAAAAAGGGGTGGACGCTGGAATCACATGTTACCTCTGCCAAGAGACTCAGAATGAGTTTCGAGTTGTCGTCTTGATCTGCTACCTCCAGAGGGAGCCTTCGGCACTCGGTTATGCTTTGAACTCACACCTGTTTCTCAGCTTTCTGAGACTTGTATTTTGATAGAGTCTAAAAAAGTACTGTGTGTGTGTGTGTAAAAACGTAAAAACATTTCCCATTGTGAGACATGGTGACACATGCCTTTAATCCCAGCTCTCAGGAGGCAAAGGCAAGTGGATCTCTGAGTTTGAGGCCAGCCAGGTCAACATGGTAAGTCCTAGGCCAACCAAAGTTGCCCAATGAGACCCTGTCTCAAAGTTTTTCCTATTGTTATTAATTTGTTGCTGATTCATGATATTAAAATATAAATCAGAGCTATAGTTGGGGCATGATTTCAGTCCTCAGCACAACGCACAAGTAAAATAAATAACCAGGGGTGGGGGAGGGCTGAGGAAGAACAGCACTCACTGCAGCCGCGTGAGTGCCAGAAGAGCGTGCTTGTGTCTGCCTACAATCCTTAGGAGATGGGGGCAGGAGGATCAGGAGTTCAAAGCCATCCACAGCTACATACTGAGGCCAGCCTGAGCTACAGGAGATCCTGATTCAAAAGAAGAAAATAAAACAAACCAGTGCCCGGCCAATCAGTCAATGTTAATATTTGGTCTTTAGGAGTTCCTACAAAGTGGTAAGCCATCATTTTCTGATTGGATTTGAGGCTGGCACCACAGGAAGAAATTGTGCCAAATAGTGTAAATCTGTTCCAAAGTCCACAGCTGGGGAAGATCTTGGCCCTAACGGGGAGGCAGACTAATGTTGCTTTGCTAAATGGGCATCATATCAAATTGCCTCCTAAACACATATGTTTGTGTCCGTACATAAGTGCTGCGCTCAGCCTTGGTCTGTAATGGGTAATCCAGACGCTGAACTGATCAAAGTGGCCGCCTGCTCAGCCCTAAATGGGACATTTACTAAGGCGCAGGGAGCATTATGGAAAAGGGAAAGAAAGGCTGTAAGAACTGGAGGAGGGGAAGGTGTGCTTTACAATGCTGTCTTCTGGTCATGGTATAGCTCATACAGCCACGAACTCGCGACAGCAATAGGTCTCTGTGCAAAATCTGTAGCAGACGGGACCTGTCAACATTCCATCGTGGGTGGGGGAGTGGCTCATAGGATCACACCTCTCCCTGAGCAGTGTAGGCAGTTAAAGGTTGCTGGAGGAGTGAGGATATCCTCAATGTTGTAGCGACTGACAAAATTGCCCTTCTCAAGTAAATAACCCCTACTCATGCCAGGCAAGCAGGTGTGATTAAACGCAGTGTGACACACACATCCAGTGGTAGTGACAATAAGCAGGAGATTTCTTGGGAAGAAGAGGTTCAGCGGGTGGGGGAGGGCATACAAGAGGATAGTTCTCTGAAATTGTAAACAACCAAGCCTTTAAAAAGAGTTCTTGTAGGCCAGGAGGTGGTGGCGCACGCCTTTAATCCCAGCATTTGGGAGGCAGAGGTAAGCAGATCTCTGTGAGTTCGAGGCCGGCCTAGTCTACAAAGCAGTTCCAGGACAGCCCGGGCTGTTACACAGAGAAACCCTGTCTCAAAAAATAAGAGTTCGTGTAATGTCAGTTTTCTTCTTTCTTTTCCCATTGCTTCCATTGCTGGGAATGAGCATCCCTGGAGGGAAGCTGTGTCTGATGGGAGAGGCTAGAAGGTTGCAGGCCCAGAGTCGAATTACACTTTATTTGCGGCCAGCTTTTGCCCCCCCCCCAATAGCCATTCCTTGCCCACCTCTGTAGCATACCTAACAGAGAAAGACTTTTTGGAAAGTATGAACTTAGCAGGCCACTAGGTTCCACCACCCAAAAGCTAAGCCCGTCATGAAATAGCATCTGAAGCCTATGGCAGAGGTTTCCCTCCTCTTGCCGTGACTGTTCCTCTGATGCTTCTACCAGTGTGTTCTTGATTTATTACTCACTGTTCTGTTACTAAACTACGTCTACACTGAGCATTATGATTATATTTGGGGAGACCTAAACGTGTGCTCCGGGGACCTGGCCACTCATATTTGCTCCAGAATAAACCATGTCATGTATTCTTTTAGCTGTTTCTTTCGACAACATTCCTTTCCTTCATTCTCTTCCCTCATGTAATCATTTTTTTTGAGTCCAGTCTCACCCTGTAGCCCTGGCTGGCCTTGAACTCACAGAAATCCTCCTGCCTTTGCCTCCTGAGTACTAGGATTAAAGGCACGTGCCACCATACTTAGCCTCATTATTTTCTCTTGTAGGAAAATTTACTATATATGTATGTGTGTGTATGTGTGATATATGAATGCTGGAACATGTGATGTATGTGTGTATGCAGGAGCATGTGATGTATGTATGTATGCAGGAGCATGAGATGTATGTGTATACAGAAGTGTGTGATGTACGTGTGTATGCAGGAGCATGTGATGTATGTCGTATGCAGGAGCATGTGATGTACGTGTGTATGCAGGAGCATGAGATGTATGTATACAAAAATGTGTGATGTACGTGTGTATGCAGGAGCATGTGATGTACGTGTGTATGCAGGAGCATGTGATGTATGTCGTATGCAAGAGCATGTGATGTATGTGTGTATGCAGGGGCATGTGATGTACGTGTTTATGCAGGAGCACGTGATGTATGTCGTATGCAGGAGCATGTGATGTACGTGTGTATGCAGGAGCAGGTTGAGTGTCTTACTCTATCACTTTATGTCTTACTCGTTTGAGACAGAATCTCTCACTGAAACCTGAAACCAGGCTGAAGACCAATAGCTCAGCATCCTCCTGTCTCTACCTGTCCCACTGCTACAGTCACAGGTGTGTATATGAACACCCATGTTTCTCCTTTTTACAGGGTGCTGTGATCTGAGCTCAGGTCCTCTTGCCTAGGTAGCAAGAAGTCTTACTACTAAGCCATCTCTCCAGTCCCACATTCCTTTCTATCTCCATTTAATACTCATATGTAATACATCATACTTACAGGTCTATTTCATCAAAAAATGTGGTTTGTGCCCCTAGTAAGTTAATTTTGCAGCTTGAAAAGTATAGACCCAGGTGTGGTAATATATGCCTGTAGTTCTAGCACCATGGCAATAACAGTAAGAGGATCAGGAATTCAAGGCCATCCTTGACTGTCAGGGCCCCATGTTGGGATGACATCTGTTGGGGTTCAGCTCCGAAGGGTTCGTATGTTCCAGGGCAGGGGCGTGTGGCTTAGAAAATTTCGCAGACAACAGATACAAAAGAAAAAGCAACACAGAATAGAGTTGGGAGGACAACCCAGTGAATACTGAATTCACCTGTATTTATTTTCCATATGCTTATATACCCCAATCTAAAAGGGGGGGGGAGGCAAAAGACTGCTTTACCATGATACAAAGACAAACAGAGCACTTGCCTCTTTAATACCTGAGACGTCAAGTAAATATCCTAAGTTAAGTATTCTGTTGTTTAAGCAGGATATGTAGAGACCACACCTTAGACCAACCATCCTGTAGGCAGCCACACTCTGGTTCAAACCTCCTGTCACATCCTTGGAGGGGCAAGAATAGACCTGAACTCTCTGACCTTTGGTCAAGATGGAATGGATCCACATCCATGGGGCCCGACCCTTGACTGCACATTTAGTTTGAGATCAGCCCTTGTCTACATGAGCCCCTTGTCTCAGAATAACAACAAGAAAAGGAAGCCGGTTGTGGTGGTGCACGCCAGTAGGATTTGCTGAAGGAGGCAGAGGCAGGAGGATCACGAGTTCGAGGCCAGCCTGGGCTACACATTTGGGCTGGAGCAATGGCTCAGAGGTTAAGAGCATTGCCTGCTCTTCCAAAGGTCCTGAGTTCAATTCCCAGCAACCACATGGTACTCACAACCATCTGTAATGAGGTCTGGTGCCCTCTTCTGACCTGCAGTCATACACACAGACAGAATATTGTATACATAATAAATAAATAAATATTTAAAATAAAAGGAAAACACAGGCCTGGTTAAAGAGATTAGTTCATAAATATTTATGGTATTTTAAGTACCATGATAGAGAATACCAAGGCCAAGGCAACTATCTGGAACTCAAACACCAGTACCACCATCACCACCATCATCAACCAGACAGGTCTCATTCCACAGCACAGACTGGAAGGAACTCACTATGTAGTACAGGCTGATCTGAAACTCAGCAATTTTCCTTCATTCATGCTGGGATTGCAGGTTTCAGCCAGCTCAACTTCACATACTTTAAACTGGGAAGTGTAAGGGTGGAGGTTGGCAGAGTCTGAAACAGTTTTTGTCCATAGTGTGCAATATGAAGTTACATATTTTAATTTCCATAGCGATATCTATGTGTATTTGCAATAGTCATACCTATATACTTACAATTTAACTTAGGACTGTCAGACTGGAACCACTCTATACAAACAAAACCTTTGTGCTCGAAGAGATAGCATTTTGCTTGCATTTTGAAGACTGCCAAGAAAACTGTGTGTCCTCGCTGTCTATCTACTGCCTTCTGTCACCGAGAATAATGTGCTCTATTTATTTACTTCTGTGCAACAAACTATCCCAAACCACAGTGGCCCAAAAGAAAGACATTTTTGGTCTTCATCATTTTTGTGGGTCAAGAACTCAGGCTGACCTTGGCTGTGTGCTTTGGTTTGGGGACAGTGGGACTGTCCAGTCGGAAGAATTCACTTTCAAGATGGTTTCTTCATACACATACAGTGAGCTTGATTTCCTTGGCCTTTTCCATTTCTTTACACAGCCTTTGATCCTTCTAGATTTCTCTATGTGGCTTCAGCTTCTTGTCCCCTGGTAACCTCAGAACACTTTATTATTCAGGTGGCAACTCGCTTGACTTGAATGTCCCAAGAGACAAGAACTGGAAGTAGCCTGTTTCTGGAGACTTGGGCCTAGAATCTATAACTTGTGCACTGGCTCATTTTCTGCCAACTTGACACACAAACTAGAGTTATCTGAAAGGAGGGAAACTTAATTGAGTAAATGACTCCATAAGACTCCATAGCTGTAAGGCATTTTATTTATTAGTTATTGATGGGGGAGGACCCATCCCATTGTGGGTGGTGTCATTCCTGGACTGGTGATCTTGGGTTCTATAAGAAAGCAGGCTGAGCAAGACACGAAGAGCAAACCAGTAAGCATCATTCCTCCATGGCCTCTGTATCAGCTCTTACCTTCAGGTTCCTGTCCTGCTTGCGTTCCTGTCCTGGCTTCCTTCAACGATGGACTACAATGTGGAAGTGTGAGCCCAATAAACCATTACCCAGCCCAACTTGGTTTTTGGTCATGATGTTTTGTCATAGCAATAGAAATGCTAAGACAACTTGGAGCCACTTTATGTGCCTGGGAACCACAGAGCACACAAGGATCTGTGTTTATCTTGATGCTCTATATTGACCATCAGGAAATTCTTTCTGGCAGGGAGAAACTTAGGCAGGGTCTTATGTTGCCCCGGCTGGCCTTGAACTCAGTATGTATTCAAGGATGATCTTAAACTCACAATCCTCTAGCCTCTACCTCCTGATAGCTGGAATTATAGGTGTGCATCACACACTAAAATAAGCTGGGGCTGGAGCGTGGTTCATAGAATTTTTGCTTACTATGCATGAAGACCTGTGTTCCATCCTCAACACCACATAAACTGGATCTTGGTGGCACATGTATGCAATCCCAGCACTCTGGAAAGGGAGGCAGGAGGACGAGAAGTTCAAGGCTATTCAAGGCTATTCCTACAATATGAATTGCTGTGGGACAATGTCTTGTACCCTGTAAAGATTTGTCATTTGTACTGGTCTAATAAAATGCTGATTGGCCAGTAGCCACGCAGGAATTAGAGATGAGTCAAGGAGAACAGGAGAATTCTGGGAAGAGGAAAGACTCAGTCTGCAGTCGTCACCCAGACACAGAGGACGCAAGATGAGAATGCCTCACTGATAAAAGGTTATCATATGGCTAATACAGACAAAAATTGTGGGTTAATGTAAGATGTGAGAGTTACTTAATATGAAAGCCTTAGCTAATAGGCCAACCAGTTTATAATTAATGTAGGCCTCTGTGTAATTCTGAGCTAGTGTGGGATTATTTTGTAACTTCCGTCATCAATGAATTTGAGGCTAGCCTGGGATATCTGAGATCCTAGCTCAAAAAAAAAAAGTAAAACAAGAAAACAAATAAGGAAGGAAAAGACACAGGGAGGGAGAGAGAGAAAGAAAAGGGGAAAGGAAAGACATTTGAGACTTGAGTCCAGCTATGCCTTTGGGATATTCGGGTTTCTTCATTTGATTTTTTTTTTGAGGCAGGGTCTCACTATATCAGTGGACCCCTGACTGGTAGTCCTCCTGCCTTTGCCTCCCCTGTACTTGAATTACAATTCCACACAACTGTGCCTGGCTAGTTTTCTTCTGTTTGATGCCCAGGCTCTAAGAAACATGAACCTGGAAACCCCATTTGTGACCCTGACTGTGCATTTAATATTGTATTTCTTAGAAACAGGGATCCCAGCCCAGTGTGGGGATACTTCTGTCATCTCAGCACTCTGGAAGCCAAAGCAGGAGAATCCTAGTCTGGAACCAGTCTGGGTTACAGACTGAAGTGGTGGTGGGGGCTGAGGGTGGAGGAAGGGGGACTGCAGGAGGGGAGGGGAAAGAAAAGTGATCCTTCTTAGGGTTTATCAAAGGGATAGAACATGAGAAAGGAAGACAAATAACTTACCACAAAATAACTATGCAATTGGATCACAAAGCCCGTGGATCTGGGTTCAAGGTCAGGCACCTCCAGCTCCTACTTTCTCTTTCCAGAAACCCCACCACAGATAACAAAGCTGAGGTTCATCTAGGCCACATCGGCTCCTAGTCTGTCTGGTGACAGAGGAGGTCAAAGACAGAGCCCAGCTTACCCCACCTCCTGTTCTGAGGAAGGCACTAGGTGCTTGAGGATCCATCTTTAACGTGGAAGGAGCTAAGAAGAGCACCCAGAACCCCGAAGGCTGAAGAGGCCTTAGGTTTGGGAGCAAAGCTGTGGAGAATGGAGCCCTCATGATGAGGCCAAGCAGAGGAAACAGACCACGAGAAGGGCAGACAAAAGAAGGCTGGGAGCCTTTAGGGAACTGAAAGTAACTCAGTGGACCAGGACTGCATAAAGGGGATGTATTGGGTGGGGGGGGAGGGGGTTGCCAGAGGAAGTAATGAAGATGGGTGAGAGTCTGGGAAATATCCAGGAGCTAGGTCATGGGAGCCTGTAGGCCTAGGGGAAACTTGGATTCTATGGATAGCCAAGAACAATATTAAAGGGTTCACAATCACACAGTGGCCTTGAGGGGAGAGAGTTTAGATAGATATGGAGGTGGTAGATAGTCTCACTGCCCCAATTTGATCATGACACACTGTGTACCTGTATCACAGAATGACACTCTGAACAGCCAGGTGAAGGGGTGTATCCACCATGCTAGCATTCAGGAGACTGAGGCAGGAGGATCAAGAGTTAGGGCTAGCCTGGGATACATAGTGAAATTCTGTTCTAAAAATAGATCATACTGTACCTTAAAGTTATGCACAGTTATTGTGCATGTTTGAAATTTGGGGGGCTTGGGGGAAACAGCGAGATGGCTCAGCAAGTAAAGTGCTGCGCAAGCCTGATGACCTGAGGTCCAGCCCTGAAATCCACAGAAAGATGCAAGGAGAGGACTGGGTCCATACACTTGTCCTCTGACCTCTGCACTTGAGCCGTTGTGCATGCGCGAGCGCGCGCACACACACACACACACACTAAATAATAATAATAATTTAAATCATTCAAGCATATTTACATTTACTTGGGGTGGGGCTGGGGTAGACAGTGTATGCACACTATGCTCATGAATGTTGCTGCTCTTCTTCCACCAGCTGGGTCCTAGGGATGAAATTCAGGTTGCAGCCTTGTTGGGAAGGCCTTTATCTGCTCAACTACTTCACTGGTCTTTGCCTTCCTTCCTTCCTTCCTTCCTCCCTCCTTCCCTCTCTTCCTCCCTCCCTCCCTCCCTCCCTCCCTCCCTCCCTCCCTCCCTCCCTCCCTCCCTTCCTTCCTTCCTAACACTATTTTACTTTGTGTATTTATTTATTTTATACAATATATTTTGATCTTACTCTTTCCCCTCCCCCAACTCCTTCTAGATCCAACCTACCCAACTTCGTGTCCTTTTTCTGTCTTTCATTCAAAAACAAAAAGAAATGAAAATCAAAACAAACAACAGTGAAGCCATCAAACGGAAGCAAAACAAAATGAAAAGCTCGCAAAAAGCTCCTGAGTTTGTTCTGTGTTGGTCAAGTACTCCTGGGCCTGAAAGTCGCAGCCTGCCCTGGAGTGTGAATGGCATGTTCAGCGTCACTCCTCTGAAGAAAAGTGGTTTCCCTTCCCCAGCAGGTATCTATAGCTTCTTGGTTAGGGTGGGATCTTGTGTCCACTTCCCCTTCTCAGTGCTGAGATTTTGTTTGGTTTGAACCTGTAGAGGTCTTGTGTTCTTGGTTACATTTCGTGTGTGTGTGTGTGTGTGTGTGTGTGTGTGTGTGTGTGTGTGTGTTGAGATAAGGCCCCTCCAGGCTAGCCTGAGACTTGGGACAATCTTCCTGCCTCTACCTCCTGAGTGTGGTGTTTACAAGTATTAGCTATTGTGATTGATTACAAATAAAAACTGAAGTCATGTAGGAGAAAGGGGCCGAAAGGAAAGAGTGAAGGTGAATGTGTGGACCGCTGCAAACGGCGTGATTGGGGCTGTGGCGGGGAGGCGTAGAGCTGTGACTCACCGGAGGCTGCGGTTCAGACGAGGAGGCATACTGGTGACAGAATTGGGGCAGAGGTAGTGGAGAGGGATGAGATGGGCAGACGGAAGAGATTTAGTTGTCTCAACAACAAAAACGTGTGACTGACAGCAGGGATGAGGAGAAGGGAGTGACCGCGACAAAGCCCAGGAATCTGTCTTGCACAACACGCTAGAGGTCTGTGCTGTGTTCTAAGAGGTAGACAACTAGAGCACTTGGAGAGCAGGCTGGGAGGTCAGTTTTTGTATACCAAGTTAGACATGATCGTAAGGCATCCGAGAGACGGGTCTCTGAGACAGGCCGTGGACTTGAGGAGGGGGATTATTTTAACTTGGAATTCATTTGCATAAAGGCTTGAGAAGGAGAAGTAGGAAGACACACAGGAAGTCAGTGACTCTTGGGTCCTAGGGATGGGAAGTGGGATGGAGGTGGGTTTGGGGTCCTGGGAAGGATAGCCTAGGAGCCAGACTAGCTGGTTAAAACTTGGTCCTCTGACTCCTTTCTGGAGTCTCAGCGTCCTCCACCGTGGAACAGGGACATTTTGAGGGTCTGCCTCATAAACCTGTTCCGCTGCTAAAAGGCAAGGCACACGCTGGGCATGTTGAGCCAAGTACTTGGCCATCCCGCATAGACGGCTGCGCATGAGTTTATTAACTTACCAAGCAAAGTGGTAAGTTAGTAACAACTGTTAGGGTAAAGGAGGCCCTGCAGACAAGAAGCGGAACAATCTCTTTCAGGTGGTTTCTATGTTTCCCTTTCCCTTTCCTTTCCTTTCTTTTTTTCCTTTCTTTCCTTTTCTCTTTCTCTTTTTCTTTTTGTAGCATTGGCTAAAAGTCAAGACAGTTGTGACCAACAGAAGTTTAAACAACGACTGTTCATTTGAACCACCAAGATTTGTATCTTTTTAAAAAATATTTATATATTTATTTATGTATACAGTATTCTGTCTGCATGCAAGCCTGCAGGCAAGAAAAGGGCACCAGATCTCATTACAGATGGTTGTGAGCCACCATGTGGTTGCTGGGAATTGAACTCAGGACCTTTGGAAGAACAGGCAATGCTCTTAACCGCTGAGCCATCTCTCCAGCCCCCAAGATTTGTATCTTAATTAAAGCAAAAATAAGATCAGCAGAATAGCTCCTCGTTCTGAAGTGTAATACTGAAACTTGTTTGTATGACCTTTTCCTGATTGAGTTTTTTTAAAAAATAGATGCTATTTTAAGAATGATTTTTATTTTTATGACTTTTAAGTATGTGTAGGTGTGTGCATGTGTACGTTCACACACATGTGTGCATATGCACACAATTTGGGTATATGGACATGAATCAGGTACCCTCAGAGTCCAGACTCATTGGATGTCCTGGAGCTGGACTTGCGGACGGTTGTGAGTTAGCAGCAGTGAGTGGACCTGAACTCAGGATCTCAAGAAGACATCTCTTCAGTCCCTATGTTTAAAACAGCTTTATTTTAAAAACTGAGAAGATTCCACAGAGAAAGTCATGGTTTATTGCATTTTCCTGGCATTTATCTATTTATTTAGAAACAGGGATTCTTGTGTATCCTGGAATGCTATGTAGGTCAGGCTGGACTTGAACTCACAGAGATCCCCCTGCCCTGCCTCTGCCTCTTGAGTGCTGGGATTAAAGGCATTCACCACCTCCTCCCTGTAGTTTTTTTTTAATGAGGTTTTACAGTGTACCTCAGGCTGACCTAGAACTCACCATGTAGTCCAGGCTGGCCTCAGACTTGAGGGAGTCTGCCTGCCTTGTCTGCCTGCCTCATCTTAAGTGCTGGAACTGCAGATGTGAACCTCTCCACAATTGTTTTTGCATTAAACAGTTTTTCACTTTGGCATTTCAGGATCCCATACATGAGGTCATGATTTAGTCAGCCATAACATGGCCTTAGAGTGCTCTTTGTTGTGAGAGGCCCCCCGCTTCCCTTGTCTTTGCTGACCTGGAAAATTACCAGTCAAGCATCTGTAGGATGCTCCTCTCTCGGGATTCCTTTGCTATTTTCCTTGCAATTAGGCTGGGCTTGCGAGTTTTGGAAAGAATGATCACAGAGGAAAAGTGCCATTTTTCTTGTGCTCTGTCTCGGGAACATACCATCCACATGTCGACATTGACCTAGAGCACCTGGCCAAGGCAGGGTGTCAGGTTTCTCCAATGTTGAGTCCCTTCTCCTTTCTGCTAGGACTCTGGAAAAATTGCTTGTTAGGTGCGACCTTCGTTTAAGGAGTAGGACAGGGTGTGATGGTGAATGCCTGGAACCCTAGCACTAGGAAGGCTGAGGCAGGAGGATGGAGACTTTGAAGCCACTACTTAGTGAGCCTCTGTTCAGAGAGACAGACACAGAGACAGAGTCAGAGACACAAATACAGAGACAGAGACAAAGAGATAGAAAGACAGACAGACACACACACATACACAAACATGGGGTAGGGATGACCAGAAAAGGAGTAGGGAGTACAATCTTTTTGAAGAAGTATCTGCACACATTCTTTGGGAGTTTCCTGCATATAAAGTTTGCCTCTTCTTCCCCACTTACTTACGTATTCATTAATTTCTTCTATCACTTGGGATATGCAGGCAGGAAGATCAGAAGTCCAAGGCTAGTCTCAGACTGAACTTCCGGAGATCCTGCCTTCAAGAAACAAAACAACAAAATAGTAACTTCTTCGTATCAGTTGGAAACTTTTGATATTTATTTCATGCATTCATTGTGTTACAATCCATTATGGATCTGTTTATTGGAAAATGGTTGTAGAAGTCATGACCTGGCTGCCAGGTATGTTCCATTCAAAGACCTCTGTGTGTGTTTGTGTGTGTGTGTGTGTCTTGTGTTTCACTGGAAATCAAAACCAGGGCCTTGTGACCTGAACAAATTTAAATTTGATCACCAACCTGCCGTGTTGGAGTGTATCATGTTTACATGTGTGTTTCAGATGTGTTCTTTTTGGTTTTTTTTTGGTTTTTTCAAGACAGGGTTTCTCTGTGGCTTTGGAGCCTGTCCTGGAACTAGCTCTGTAGACCAGGCTGGTCTCGAACTCACAGAGATCTGCCTGCCTCTGCCTCTCGAGTGCTTCAGATGTGTTCTTGATGCATGGCCCATCTGGACTAGATCCTCACCAGAGGATGATGGAAAAATCTTTTTACCATCCTCCTGCCTCAGCCTCTGGTGCAGATTCCAGGTCCCAGCATTTTTCTTTTCAATACTTATTTTACATATATGAATTTTGTCTATATATATATATATATATATATATATATATATATATATATATGCACCATGTGTATGCCTGGTGCTCTCAAAAGCCAGAAGAGGACATTGGAGCTCCTGGAACTGGAGTTAACAGGTGGTTGTGAGCACTCTGTGGCTGCTAGGAACTGAACTCAGGTCCTCTGCAAGAGCAGTCAGTGCTCTTAACCACTGAGCCAGCTAGCTCTCCAGCCTTTCTTTCTTGTATTTAATAAGTCAGAGTCCAACCAGAGAAGCAGAACTCATCGGTGAGAAATGGGAAGAGATTTACTACTAGGTACTGGATTTGGCAGTTTCTGGCTCTACCAAGTCATAGGTTAAGCCTGTAGGACAGGCCTTTTAAAAAGGCAGACTGAGTCTCCCAGGCATAGGCTGCACTTGGCTAGGGCTGTCGTCCACAGATGAAAATTCTTTTGTCAGAGAGACTTCCACTCTGCTCTTAAAGCAACCCCATTGATTAAATCAGTCCCTCGGGTCACCACAGACACTCTTCCTTACATAGAATGAGGTCATCATGGAACAACTCACTAATACCATTGGTGTTTGTTGACCATCTGGGCCCTAGAGCACAGGCGAATTCACATACCAAAAGGCCCTTCCTATCTTTAAGGAAGAGTCCATATCCAGAACTCCTCATTGACCAGGGCCCGTTAAGGTATGCTTTCTGGATTCCTGTTTTGAACAGAAGTATTTACTTTTTAAATTATTTTTGTGAATTCACTTATTCTAGAGCACATGCACTAAAATTAGAATGACGCAGAGAAGATGAACATGGCCCTTGAGCAAGGAGGACATGAGAATTTGTGAGTCACTCCAGACATTTTAAAGAAAATTCTCTCTCTGTGTGTGTGTGTGTGTGTGTGTGTGTGTGTGGCGGTTGAACCTGGAGCCTCCTGAATGCTAGTTAAGGCCACTACCACCGAGTCCCATCCCCAGTCACAGGCCACAGGCTCTT
Organism: Microtus pennsylvanicus; assembly: GCF_037038515.1. Taxonomy (NCBI): domain Eukaryota; kingdom Metazoa; phylum Chordata; class Mammalia; order Rodentia; family Cricetidae; genus Microtus; species Microtus pennsylvanicus. The sequence continues at coordinate 55,379,335 of NC_134601.1, forward strand.
TAGAGTGCATAACAAATTCCTTTGTCTTTTTGGAAGGTAATCCTGAACACACGAATCCCCAGGCCCTGCTTTGAACATCTGTAGCTTACTGAGCTGAGCAACAGGGAATCTGAGTCTTTCTGACTCCTTACCTTTCTGTCAAGGGCCATGATTCCTCTAGACACGATCTCCTTCTGTCTGCAGGGACTTCTTCCCTTTTTCCTCTCCGAGGCCTCCTCTCCTCTCTGCTTCTATTCACTGCCTGGAACCAAACAGGCCAGGAGACCTGCAGGAGAAGTGGATACAGAGCGCTGGGGGAAGAAGCCTCCTGCAAACAAGTCTCTTCCTGTCCTTCAGCAAACTATCAACTGTGAAATAGACTGACCAAGATTGGGATCCATGAGGGACACATACAGTTCTGTGCCGGGTGCTGGTGAGTACAAGGGCGAATTTGGGTTGCTGTTTTTCTTGATAAATTCAGTTACTCTGTGCTTGTTTGGTCTCTGTTTTCAAATCCCATTGTTCTGTTTTTAAGTCCCCCTTCCATGTTCTGTTTTTATTTTTGTCGATTTAATTTTTAAATAAAGATTTAATTTTTAAAAGATTTAATTTGATTTTACTTTATTTTATGAATATAGGTGTTTTGCCAGCATGTATGTCTGTATACCAAATGCATTCTGGGCCAACAGAGCCCAGGAGAGGCCCTTGAATTCCCTGGAACTGGAGTCACATAAGGTTTTTAGCAATCACATGGGTGTTGGAAATCGAACCTGGTTCCTCTGGAAAAATAATCAGTACTCTGAACTGCTGAGCTATCTTTCTGCACCCATTTCTTTTAGTCTTCATTAGGTGTATGAGTGTGTGCCTTCGTGTATGTGCAGGCCAGAATAGATGTCCTGAAGGTCAGAGGCATAGGACTGTTTAGAGCTGGAATGACAGGCTGTCTGTGTTGTGGTCATCTGACATGAGTCTTGGGACCTGAACTTCGGTCCTCTGGAAAAGAAGAAGGTGCTCTTAACCACTGAGCCATCTCTCCAGTGTCTCTGCCTTTATTTATTTAAATTTTTATTTTATTATTATTATTATTGTTATTATTAAAAATTTCTACCTCCTCCCCTCCTCCTATTTCCCTCCACATCCTCCCACTTCGCCCCCCTCCCTTCCATTCCAAAGAGCAGTCAGGGTTTCCTGCCCTGTGGGAAGTCCAAGGTCCTCCCCCCTCCATCCAGGTCTAGAAAGGTGAGCATCCAAACAGACTAGGCTCCCACAAAGCCAGTACATGCAGTAGGATCAAAACCCCTTGTCATTGTCCTTGGCTTCTCAGCAGCCCTCATTGTCCGCCATGTTCAGAGAGTCCGGTTTTATCCCCTGCTTTTTCAGTCCCAGTCCAGCTGGCCTTGGTGAGCTCCCATTAGATCAGTCCCACTGTCTCGGTGGGTGGGCGCACCCCTCGTGGTCCTGACTTCCTTGTTCATGTTCTCCCTCCTTCTGTTCCTCATTTGGACCTTGGGAGCTCAGTCCGGTGCTCCAATGTGGGTCTCTGTCTCTATCTCCATCCATCGCCAGATGAAGGTTCTATGGTGATATGTCTGCCTTTATTTTTAAAAGATTGATCTTATTTTAAATTGGTGTGTGTGTGTGTCTAGGTAGGTATGTGCACATGAGGGCGGGTGCTCACAGAGGCCAATCCCCTGGAGCTGAAGTTACAGTTATTTGTGAACTGCTTAATATGGGAGCTGAGAACTGGACTTAGATCCTCGGCAAAAAACTCTAAGTGGTCTTAACCATTGACCAAACATTCACTAAGTCTGTAGTCTCCTCCCTTGAGTACTAGGATTATTGGTAAGCATTACAGTACCCAGTTTATGTAGGGTTGGCATGGAACCCAGGGCTTTATACATGCTAGAAAAGCTCTCTAAAATTGGGCTATATTCCCAGCCCTCTCAATGTAGTTTTGATTTCCATTTCTCCATGGCCTAGTGACAACGAGCACCTTTTTATATGCTTTTCTTTCATCTGCTTCTCGTCCTTGTAGAAATGTGTAGTAAGGGGCAGGCGGTGGCGGCACACACCTTTAATCCCAGCACTTAGGACACAGAGGCAAGTGGATCTCTGAGTTCGAGGCCAGCCTGGTTTGCAAAGTGAGTTCCAGGACAGCCAGAGCTACAGAGAGAAACCCTGCCTCAAAACAAACAACCTAACAACCAACAACCACAAAAACATAGAAAGAAACATGCAGTGCAGTCCTTTATTCACTCCAGCATCAGGTGGTTGTGTCTGCGTTGTTAACTTATAGGAGCTTATATGCGATCAATATCATATCTATACCCACCGTTTAATTTGAGATAGGGTCTCTAACTATGTAGCTCAGGCTGGGTTGGAACTTGAGATAACCCTTGTCATAAGTCCACTGGGTGATGGGACTACAGGCTGTCACCCCCAGGCTTGAGCCGGATAGATAACTTATTAGATGCATTTTTACAAACACCTTCTCCCATTCTGTGGGTTTTATCCCATGAGACTCTGTGTGTGTGTCTCTGTGTTTGTGTCTGTGTGTCTGTCTGTCTGTCTGTCTGTGTGCACAACTGTATAGAGCCAGAGATCGATGATGTCAGGTGTTTTCTTCAATTGCTCTCCATGTTTGTTTGTTTATTTGTTTATTTAGAGACAAGATCAGAGCTTGCTGATTCAGCGAGATTGGCAGGCCAGCAGGCTCTCGAGACCTCTCTCTGCTCCCCCAAGAAGGGACTACAGACTACAGTACTAATGCTGACTTTTTACCCGGATGCTGAGATTCCAAACTCAGGTCCTCTTTGCTTGTGGAGCAAGCAGTTTCTTGACTCAGCTATCTTTCCAGAACTCACTTTTATTTGAGACAGGCTGGTCTAAAACTCATATTGATCCTTCTGCCTCAGCTGGGAATATAGGAGTTTTGCTATCATGCCTGACCTCTTTTCATTTTCTTGATAGTTTTCTGTTGTTCTTTAAAGGTTTAATTTGGGAACTGGTGAGATGGTTCACTTGGTAAAGATGCTTGCTGCCAAGCTTGATGACCTGAGTTCAATTCCCCAGGATTCGATGGAAGGAAAAAACCTTCTAAATGTTGTGCATAGCATGGCATGTACACAGGCACCAACACTAACCAAATAAATGTGTTATATATTAACATATACATACATACCATACACACACATACATACATACATACACACATGCATACTACATACATATATTGGATTTTTTGAGACAGGCTTTCTCTGTGTAGCCTTGCTGTCTTGGAACTCACTCAGTGGATCAGGTTCGCCTCGAACTCCGCTATCTACCTCCCCCTACCTTCCAAGTGCTGAAAAGAAAAGTGTGAGCCACCATGTCCAGCTCTAAATAAATATAATAATTTTTAAAGACAAGTTTAAATTTTGATGCCCTTCAGTTTATTTTTCCATTCGTTTCTAATGTGCTTTTGGGTGACATCTAAGATTCCATTTGCAATCAGTAACTTCTTTTTAGATGTAGTTTTAATTTTTAAATTATGTGAGTATATGTCTGTGTGTGGGTATTTGCACAGAAGTGCAGATGCCCTCAGAGGCCGGAAGAGGTGTTAGATACCCTGGAGCTGGAATTATACATGATCGTGAGCTTTTCCAGTGTGGGGGCTGGGAGCTGAACTCAGTTCTTCTGAAAAGTCAATATGAGCCCTTAACAGCTGAGCCATCGCCGCAGCCCCAGTGAGTACTACCATGTACCAGAGTCTAGGGATTCTGTGGTTAACCCAGCAAACTCGGTCCCTGTCTTTGTGGCAGTTGAGTCTAGTTAAAGCAGAAGAGATGGCCCTTGGGTAACCGCTCGAAAAGCTTATCCATTGCCAATAAGGCTCCAAGAAGGGCTGCAGCTCAGTTGATTGTTTGTGTGGCATGCAGGAGGCCCTTGTCTCCATCCTGACCCCCAGCACTGCATAAAACCAGGTGGGGTTCAAGGTCACCCAGAAAGTGAGGTTGAGGTCAGCCAGCCTGGAATGTATAAAACCATATCTAAAAGAAGAAGAGGGAGTGGAGGCTGCAGTAGTTGGTCCTCTTGTCCAGGATCTTGTGAATGAGTAGAATATGGGTAATATTAAGGCGCTGAGCCGGGGAGGTGGGGGGTGTCTGCCTCACTGAAAAAGATACTGAGCCACATGGCTAACATAGATCAGGAAAATGGGTTAATCAAGATGTGAGAGTTAGCCAGTGAGAGGCTAGAGCTAATGGGTCAATCAGCTTATAATTTATGGAGACCTATGTGTGATTTTCTTTGGGGCTAAACAGTTGTGGGGGCCGGGCGGGACGAAAACCACCACAACAAACAGGACCCTTCATGTTACAGAATGGCACCCATGTGGATAACTGTATCCACAGAAAGCCTGAGAAAGCTTGGGAAAGACTAGAGTAAAACATATCAGTTTTCAGCCGTAGCAGGAAAAAGACTGCGCTGGTTTAAAATGCAGGCTTTTTGGGCCGTCCTGCCAGGGAAAACTCTGACTCTTTCAAGCAGGCGGTCCCGGATGGATACACTGTTGCAGCTTGCTTCCTGGCAAGGACCTTGAAACTCCATAGAGTTGTGGCAATAAATGTGGCTCTAGCCAGTACCTCAGCCATGATTGCTTGGTGAATTAAAAGATCATGTGGTCGCAAAATAGAAAAGAGAGATTCAAAGAGGAAGAAAACCTCTAAATGGTTTACAGTTTGTTAAAAATATATACAGGCTAAACGATAAGGTTCTAAAAATAAATAAATAATAAATAAATAGAGTAGCCTGGGAGGCAGAGACAGATGGATCTCTGTGAGTTCAAGGATAACCTGGTTTACAGAGGAAATTCCAGGACAAAGATATACAGAGAACCTGTCTCAAAAAGTCAAAAGTTAAAAGTAAAAATAAAAGAAATAGAGGTTAAAATAAAGCCACGTAAAGATGGAAAATACACAGAAAATCTTGATACTATATGTTATTATGCTCTCTTTGAATTGTTTGAATGCTGAGGAAGGAGCAACAGTTGCTAAAAGATATTTGTTTATAAATGCTGCAGAATTAATCCAAGATAGGTATTTTCAAAATGCCTTGACTTCATAGTTGAAGTCAAAAGGTATGTTACTTTGGAGAAGAGATTTTGTTTTTGTTTCCACAGAAAATGAGAGGCTGTAGATTTATTCAGAGTTAATAAAAATCCAGTTTGACCAAGGAAGACCACCTGAGAAGTCTCCGGCAGGAATAGATGGCCCAGATGTCTGAGTTCTTCATCCAGAACAAGTTCAAGACTGCTGCCTGAGATGATCAAGACTCACAGAATACTTCAGTCAGGACTTGATCATAACTCTAAATTTTCTTTAGGTCCCCATAAGATTATCATCGCCCCCAACCAGCTGGAAGTAGCCTGGAATACTATGCCCACATTCCCAAAAATGGACTATGGATATTTTCCTTTGTTGTTTTTTTTTAAAGAGGGGGAAGTGGTGTGGGAGAATTGTCTGTATTCTGTCAATCATGTTATAAATAAATGTTGATTGGCCAGGCAGGAAATATAGGTGGGAAAACCAGACAGGAAGTAGAAATGATGTAATGAGAACAGGAGAATTCTGGGAAGGAGGAAGTTGATTCCTCACACACACTCCTGCCCAGACCACCAAGCAACAGGATGTGATCTGCCTCACTGAAAAAGGTACTGAGCCATATGGCTAACCTAGATCAGAAAAATGGGTTAATCAAGATGCGAGAATTAGCCAATAAGAGGCTGGAACTAATGGGCCAAGCAGTGTTTAAAAGAATACAGTTTCTGTATAATTATTTCGGGTTTAAAGCTAGCTGGGTGGTGGGATGCAGCCCGCCACTCCATCTACAATTGGGGTATCATCATAACATTCTTGAACAAAGTGTTTAGCAGATTCTCATCCTTCTTGTATCCTCTACCCTCCTGATACCCTTAAATACCCCCTGGTAAGCTACGTCTAATCTTTTTATCTGTTTTCATGTCCCATGTGTCCTTTTGCCTATCCCCCATCCTCCCTCATCTCCTATTTCTGCCTCTCTTGGTAACCCTAAAAATGAGAAGAGGGAGTATGTAGGGACATAGGGAGGAGGGTTAGCAGTGGCTGATGAGGAGGGTAAATTCGAAAAGACCCGTGCTTGGTGCTGATGGGGAAGCAGGAGTTCAGATGAACATGACTCTTGCCCTTCATGTTGCTTCACACATTTAATCCAGATTTTGGGAAGCAGAGACAAGAGGATCTCTGTGAGTTCAAGACCAGTCTGGTCTAAATATGGAGTTCCAGGCCATTCAGGGCTACACAAAGAGACCCTGTCTCAGAAACAACACTGCCCCCTCCCAAGCGTGGTCCTTTAAGGGGACAGCAAGAACTAAGTGGTTGGAACAGAGTGACGGGTTGAGGCCCAAGCAGGGAAGGAATGAAAGGACTTTGGGAGAGAATGGAGGACGGCGGCTCTCTTCTGGGATTTATCCTAGTAAATACTGACAGAGAAAGCCATAGACCCTTGTGAAGGGACAGAGAGAAGTCCGAGGATGAGGAGACTGCTGCGGAAGTAAACTAAGACAAGGGCTTGGACTTGGCAGGTGGGAGGAACCAATCTGAATGTGTGTGTGTCACTTCAAAATGCATGTGTTGGACCCTGACCCAGCATATACCCAATGCACTGTAACCCGAGAGTGCTGGCATTGGGTGGTAGGACAGGTGGGCTCTTGGGGAAACAATCAAGTCATGAGGGGTTGGTGCCCATGAATAGGATTAATATCCTGTAAAACAATCTTCAGACCAAAAGCCAGGCCCCTCTGTGTCCACGTGTAAAGGTAAACAGAAGACACTGAAAACGAGGAATGGGCCCTCAGTAGACACCAAAGCAGGCTGCTTGTTCCATTTCCTTGGACTTTATAGCTTCTTGAATTGTGAACAAGACAGTCCTCATTTGTTTGTTTGATTTTGTTGTTGTTTTCAATTTGGTGGATTGATTTTTGATTTTCTGAGGCAAAGTCTTTCTACACAGCCTTGGCTGTCCTGGCACTCCCTATACAGACCAGGCTGACTTTGAATTTGTAGCTGTTTCCTGGGTGCTGAGATCACAGGCATGGGCCACTATTCATAGCCTGGCCTTTTGTGTGTATGTGAGTCAGGGTCTCCTGTTCAGGCTGGTCTGACCCTCCTGCCTCTACCTCCCAAGTGCTGCGATTACTGTCGTGTACTGCCACGGCCAATTTCTGTAGTACTCGGGATGGAACTCAGGGCCTTTTACACACTAGGCAAACATTCTACCAACTTAATTATATCTGCCCCCCCCGATTTATCCCCCCTTTTATTTTTCAATTGAAAGAAAAGCAGCCTGCTGCTCAGGCTGGTTATAACCTCCTGGGCTCAAAGGGTCCTATTATCTTGCTCACCCCAGTTGCTGGAAGTATTGATTGGTGCCACTGTGCCTGACTCCATAAGTTAAATCTTGACAGAACAGATATACTTCTCTGTTAAAATGAATGAGAGGTGGAAAGACGGGGAGGCTGGAAGCAGAATGCAGGGTATGTTAGCGGGACAGGGGCATGTCAATAAGAAAATGGGGTAAGAAATGGAAGGCATGTATAGCTGTATTCTCTTCATCAGGTTTCAGGCTTGGCTTGGCTTCCCGTTTATGACTTCCCTGGAAACAATATCTGACACAATTGACATTTGTTGGACACTTAATCAAAGCTGCTTTTACAAGACTTGAACTTGATAGGTAATCAAAGATGAGACATTGAACTGAACCGTCTGCCTCCATCTCCAAAGTGCTGGGATTACAGGGCTGTGCCGCTATACCCAGCTTACTTGGTGCTAGGGGTTGAACCCACGTCCTTGTGCATGTTAAGCAAGCACTTTTAGTACCTGAGTCATTTACCTAGCCTGCTTTAAAATCTGGACACAGTAGTTCACAACTGTAATTCCAGGACTCAGGAGGCCGCGGAACAAGGTTTCCCCAACTCCAAGGCCACTGTCGGCTGACAAGGTGAGTTCCAAGCCAGTCTTTGCTGAGAGAGACTCTACCTCAAAACTGTTGACTGAGGGTTCTGTCCTGCCCGGTTCCCACAGTTGTTAAGTCCCAAAGAAATCACACAGACGTCTACATTAATTATAAATTGATTGGTGTAGTATCCCAGGCTTCTTATTAACTCTTATAATTTCTATTAGTCCATAATTCTTGTCTGTGTTAGCCACATGGCTTGGTACCTTTTTCGGTGAGGCAGTCACATCTTGCTTGCTCTGTGTCCTGCTTCCTCTCCATCTGGGTGAGGCCTGTAGACTGAAACTTCCCTCTTCCCAGAATTCTCATTGTCCTGCCTATACTTCCTGTCTGTTCACCCAGGCTATACTTCCTTCCTGGCTACTGGCCAATCAGCATTTATTTAAAATACAAGTGACAGGTTACAGACCATTGTCCCACAGCACAAAACAAAACCAGGTGTGAAGAAATTCGGGAAAAAATGAGGTGTGCATATCTGTAATTCCAACACTTGGAGATGGAGGCAGGAGGGTCAGATGTTCAAGGCTAGCCTTGGATGTACAAGACTCTTTTTTTCAAAATGAGCTACTCCCCAAAGTCTCTAACAATACTAAAGGTGTATCTCTGTGATGGAGCATGTGCTTCATGCAGGAGACCGTGGGTTCCACCCCAGCACCAAATAAAAGTCAACAAACATGTCAAAGTCCCCAGTGTCCCCTTTCAGAAACACCCATTCCTCTGGCACCTGTGGAAAATGACCTGTAATAAACAGGAACTCTTCTTCTGTTCTTTCTTTCTTTTGACACAGGCTCTCACGTAGGCTAGGCTGGCCTTGAACTCACGAAACAGTCAAGGATGACCCTGAACTTCTAATCATCCTACTCTTCTTCTCAGCATTGCACACATGTACTACCATGCTAGTTTATGTAGTACTGGGAATGGGACTCAGAACCTCACATATGCTGAGCTATAGTTCCATTCTTAAATGAACCCATTTTTATTTTTATTTATTTATTTTAGCTTTTTTTTAAGATTTATTTATTATGTATACAACATTCTGCCTCGATGTATGCCTGCACGCCAGAGGAGGGCACCAGATCTCAGTACAGATGGTTGTGAGCCACCATGTGGTTGCTGGGAATTGAACTCAGGACCTCTGGAAGAGCAGCCAGTGCTCTTAACCTCTGAGCCATCTCTCCAGTCCCTTATTTTAGCTTTTTGAGACAGGATTTCTCTGTGTAGCTTTGAGGCCTCTCCTAGAACTCACTCTTATAGACCTTTGAACGCACAGAGCTCCACCTGCCTCTGCCCCGAGTGCTGGGATTAAAGGCGTGCGCCACCACCGCTGGGGAAATGAACCCATTTTAAAGCTGAGATAACATATTTCACCCACACGATCCCTCCTGAACTACCCTAGCCGATGATACTATAGTCTCTCCAGAAGCCCTGTGGACCCCTTTTCAGTTGGTTCCCATTGCTGATGTGTTCTCTCCCTCTGTGTCTCTAGTGTGCTCTCCACTGTTGGTAGAGGCTTTGGAATCTCCACAGCCCTTCCAGTGACAGTGTATTGCTCCTGTTTACTGACGAGGGAACTACAACTCAGAGAGGTGGGCACTCTGCTAAAGGTCAGTATCTGAGAGTCAGGATTGGAACTCATGGTAGGCTGAATACTTTCCATCACGCCGGTGACTAGGAATTTCCATCTGGAGGCCACCTGTTTGTTCATCTAGAATAAAGGGAGGGGTGGGAAGGGAGAGCCTCCAGGCAGCTGCAATCCAAAGAGCTTCACATGGTCAGTTCTGTCCCCGGGCTCCTAGGAAAGCCTCAGTGGAACAGAGGGTGTGGCAGTGGTTCTCAACCTGTGGGTCTCGACCCCCATATCGGATGTCCTGCGTACCAGGTATTTACATTATGATTCACAACAGTAGCAAAATTACAGTTATGGAGTAGCAATGAAATACTTTGATGACTGGGGAATGGCCACACCACGAGGAACTGTGTTAAAGGGTCGCAGCCTTAGGAAGACTGAGGAGCGCTAGTGTAGAAGGAAGAAAAGATTGAAGGCATTGCCTCACGAGAGCCTTCCTTGGCTGAAGTGTGACTTTTCTTAACGCCTTTCTCTAGAGATGCTTTGTTTGAGAGTCCTTCGCGCTCATTTCTGCCCCACACAGCCATCCATCATCCATGTGACCCCCCCAGAGTGATTCCTTTAAACTTATCATTCTTCTTCTCCGCTTAGAGACCTTCCATGACTCTCAAGTCATGGCTAAATTCATCAATGTGCCTCTTTTAGCACAGCCTAGGAGGCCCTTTGCAATCTGGACTCCCATCCACTCTTTCAGCCTTATCATTAACCGCTCCCTGGCTCCCATACGGCCAAACTGACGGGCAGTTCCTGGCACTCGTTACATTCACTGGCCAGCTCCCACTCATCTCCCTAGCCTTCACCCCTGGAAAGCCTTTGCTGCTCTTGTCCCTCGGTGTCAGGTCAAGTCCTTCCCACTTGCTCTCTCTGCAGCCCTCCCCCACCCCTCGCCATCCTTACCTATCCCATCCTTGCTTTTAACAGGCTGTCTTGCCCGTTGTCCTGAACTAGAATTTAGTTTCGCGTCATCTGCCTAACTCTCTTTCTCAGGGAATTTACTCTTTCTCTTGGTGCAAGCATACCAGTGTTGCCTCCAAGAGCATACCAGAAATGCCAATGGCTTGATGCTAGGCACAGAGCATTTTCAGCACGGGATTGTGTCCTTTGCAGCCAAACCTCAGTTTTACATGGAGGAGGTATGCTAGGCCATATCACAGCGATGAGAAAAATCTGGGAAGGAATAGCCGACGACAGGATCAACTATGGAAAGCTACTCCGAAATTCTCCAGCTACCTTTATTTTCTTCTGGGAAAGAGCAGGTGATGCTTGTCTCAGGGCCTCAAATCTACTAATGGTTAAGATGCCTACCTTCTTACTTTTCCATGAGACCGTGGGTATAGGTGCCCTCTGAATGCTCAGGGCATGCCAGTCTTCCTGTACAAATCAGGAGACTGATGACTCAGCCATGTGGCAGGCAGGCTCTATGGGCTAGCCATCACAAAGCCCAACTCACTTTGGCAACTGGAGATGGGGAGGTGTGGAGCAGGGACCACAGTCCGATATCCGTTAGTCAGTTTGTATCTACAAAGTGGGCACAGGGAATGAGGGGGCTAAGGCCACATGCTAGTTGCACTTAGAAACTGCTCCCCTCCCACCATCCCAGAAGAGTTTATTTATAAACAAAAGAAAATGCCAGGTTCCACTGTGCCAATATTGTTTAAGGTGTAGTCCCTAGAGACACCAACTAGCTGAAACAGCAGTAGGGAGGGTTTGGTGCATCCCATGAGCAAGAAGAAACTAACGGGTTACTACAGGAAGGTAGGGTATGTGCCAGCACACGAGGGGCAAACAGGCCCATGAGGTAGAGGTGGGGAGGCCTGGCTGTATGGGCGCAGGAAAAGGTATCTGGGCTGTCTGGTAATGACCCTGTTTCTCCTGCTGTTCAAAGACCGAACTGAGAGGGCTAGGAAGTGCAACAGTTCATCCAAATGCTATGAAAGCTTCCAGGCAGCCAGGAGTTTTTCTAAAGCACCATTCTCTAAAGCAGCGCGTTTCTCTGGTCACCAAGGGCTTTCCTCTCCCCTTCAGCTGAGCCAAGCAGCCCTCTTGTATTCTGTTTAATCCACGCTGCTTCTGAATGAGAGCAATTGCCCCAAACTCCAACTTTCATACTAAACTTTAAAAAAAAGTGTGAATGAGAAGCTGGCATGGCAGCAGACACTAGGCTCAGTAGTCTGGAGGCAGAGGCAGGAGTTTGAGGCCAGCCTGGGCTAGCGAGCAAGTTCCAGGTCGCCTGGGATGAGGACAAACTCTTGTCAGTAGAAAGAAAAGCCTTTCTACTGAGTGGGCGCTTCCAGTCACAGGACACAAGTTGAGTCGATTACTGACTCACAACGAATATGGGAAATACAAATGTGAAGGTTTTCCCTTTTTATTGCCTTTGGGCCTCACCCCCCCATACCTCACGCCCCCCACCTCACCCCTAGGACAACTCTTCTAGGAGGAGACTTGTGCCTGAAGCCAGACCTGGATGCCAGGGCTGAGGAAGCAGGGGTGAACTGTGTGTTTCTACTCAGAGCCAAGGTGAAGGTCGCTCATCTGGTGCACGGCTTCTGGCCATTTGCTCCAAGAATGAGGCTCAGAGCCTGCCACGGATCACCAGCTTGAAGGTATCGACTGGCAAACGCTTCCCTGCAAATATAAGTCAGTCCCCCTACCTGTGGTTAATAAGAGAGAAAAAAAAAGGTACTCAAAGACAGCTTTGTTGTGTGGAAAGAAAGCCAATTCCATTTTAATGTACTTAAGAACTCATCCATGATATATTAGGCCAGGCGCTGGTAAGGACTGCCCAGTCTCAGGAGCAGGTAGATCGCCAGAGGCGAACGCTACCAGTACAGGGAGGTTTGCAACAGCAGACTAGGCAGGCAAGTATTTGGCATTTAGTCCGCAGCAGTACTTTACAGTCTTAAATTATTTTTTAATATTCTCTAATAAACTCAGCACTTTAATCTTCCTAGAAACAGCTACTAGAAGTGTAACTTTCCCTCTCTCTTCCAAGCAGGATCACGACACTTGCTCCAAACGTCCTCCATCCTGTAACATTGGGGCTGGGCGTCCAGGCCAGCCTGGTTCTTGGTTCCCCTTCTCGATCGATTCTTCTGACAGTTAGCTAGTGTCAGGAGACCTGGGAAAGGGCTGGGGGCCCAGACATGGTCTGTCCATTACAGGCCCAAGCTGCATCTAAGGAGCATCTACTTGGGTGGGTTCGGGAACAGCCCTAAGAATGAGCTCTCTAAGTCCACGTCACCTTCAACGGTTCTGGATGAAGGGGAACAGATGGCGCAGAAGGCCATTGCCCGGTCCTCCCTGATTGCCTGAAGCCTTCTTCTTCTTCTTCTTCTTCTTCTTCTCTTTGGCTGGCTGAGCCTCCTCTTTGCAGTGTGTCCCCATGGACTTGAGATGCAACACACTTGGGGTGTGTTTCAGTGACCACCCAGTGGTGGTGCTGCTGCTGTTGTTGTTGGCGTTGTCGCGCTCTTTGTCGCTTGCCATCTCCCATTCTTCGGCGCCGGACAGCTCCCGCAGGTTCTGAGAAGCATCGGGCCGCAGATAGTGACAAGGCCGGTGGCCACTGTGATCGCGACGCGTGGGGTCAGCCCCCAGGGCTCCCACCAGTACCTTGATGACCATATCGTGGCCCTGCAGAGCCGCCAGGTGGAGCGGTGTGAGGCCACCGCTGCCGGGGGCGCTCACATCAAATGGCAGTCCCCGGCGCTGGGCAAAATCATGCAACACAATGAGTTCCTCGTGGCGCCCGTGCTTTGCCAGCCAGTGCAGCACGCTGTAGCCCGTGATCGGGTCGTCCCGCATCAGCAAGCTGGGCTCAGCCTCCAGCAACTCCAACAACACCTCAAGACGGCCTTCAGCGGCTGCCAGAATCCACTCATGTTCCCGCGGCTCCAGGCACACTCGGCTGCTGCCCTGTCCGCTAGAGCGGCGGGACCGAGGCGCAGCCGGCTCCAAGTTCTCCTTCGAGAGCCACTCGGCGGGAGCCGCCCCCTGCAGCCCCAACAGTTCTCGCAGCGTCCCCCTCCGGCGTGTCCCGCTCGTCCCAGCCACCGTCAGGGTACTGTGGAAGATCGGTTCCCGGGACAGGGTGGCAGTGTCTGCGACGGCTTTGCCCTTGTACCTGCCAAGGCTACAGATGTCTGTTCTATAAGAGCGGATCTGCAGGGTGCTGGGCACGTTCGACTTGCCTGGCTCGTCTGAGGCCTTGGGCAGCGAGTTCGTGTCTCCTTGGGGCTGGGCCATGATCTTCTAGCTGCCGCCCGGGTGACTCCAATGACTAGCGTTCGTTGGCCTTCCAAAGGCCCCACGGGGAGAGGAACTGGTGCTGGCGGTGGGGAAGGAAGCGTCTTGAGCAACTGGGCTCCGAGGGAGGGAGTGAAGAAGGGGAGGAGAAGGACCAGTGGGAGGGAGCAAGCCGGGGGAGGGTGTCTCTGTGGGCGGTGGGGGGGCGTGTAGGGGTGGGCGGTCCAGTAGTGTCCCCTGGACCAGCCGGGCTTCTGTATGCTGGGTACCACTACTCCTTGAACGAGCGAGCGCGAGCGCAGCGACCTCAGGACTCAACCAGCTCCACCCCAAGAAGGCCAGGTGAGCGGTAGCCAGGCCTCCTCCGGCACCTGGCGAACAACCGGGGAATGGGGGTTGGGACTGGTATGTGGTGCTCTAGTCACCCGGGTTCTCAGCATCCCAGCAGCTGCTGGAGTGAAGAGGCCCTAAGTCGCTTCTTCGCGTAAGGGCTGAGCTGGGCTTCCTAGTCACAGTCTTCAGGAGCCAGATCTTGGAGCTTCTTAGGCGGTTGCTCTCTCCCTTCGCTTCCTTCACTCTTATCTCTTCAAGAATCTTCTGCACTTTGTCCTTGTGCGCCTTCTCCCCAAGCCTTCGGGGAGGCAGCCTGGCCTCTCCGTGTGACTCAGGCTCCTCGGCCCTGCCCTTTCTGTAACCTTGACCTTCTACGCCAGCACGCTGGAGTGCTGTTGGGGATTCCTGCTTAGAAACTTGAGACCTGTTTTATCCCAGGCTTTTTCAGACCCAGGCCACCTGGCCTTGGTGAGTTCCCGATAGAACATCCCCATTGTCTCAGTGTGTGGGTACACCCCTCGCGGTCCTGAGTTCCTTGCTCGTGCTCTCTCTCCTTCTGCTCCTGATTTGGACCTTGGGCCTGGGATAAAACCGGACACCCTGAACATAGTGGACAATAAGGACTACTGAGAACTCAAGAACAATGGCAATGGGTTTTTGGTCCTACTGCACGTACTGGCTTTGTGGGAGCCTAGGCAGTTTGGATGCTCACCTTACTAGACCTGGATGGAGGTGGGGGTTCCTTGGACTTCCCACAGGGCAGGGAACCCTGATTGCTCTTTGGGCTGATGAGGGAGGGGGACTTGATTGGGGGAGGGGGAGGGAAATGGGAGGCGGTGGCGGGGAAGAGACAGAAATCTTTAATAAATAAATAAATTAATTAAAAAAAAAGAGACTTGAGACCTGGGAGGAGAGGTATTTCCCAGAATACAGCCTTCTCCCTTCAGTACTTCTCTGGGCTGGCCTGAAAACCCAGCTGCAGGTAAATCTGAGCCAGCACCACAGAGACACGGCTGTCCTCTTTACAGCATCGTCCAACTCTGCCAATGTCAGTAAACGGTAGCTTCTCTTCTTCTTCTTCTTCTTCTTCTTCTTCTTCTTCTTCTTCTTCTTCTTCTTCTTCTTCTTCTTCTTCTTCTTCTTCTTCTTCTTCTTTTTGTTTTTCGAGACAGGGTTTCTCTGTGGCTTTGGAGCCTATTCTTTTTTTTTTAAAGATTTATTTATTTATTATGTATAGTGTTCTGTCTGCATGTGTGCCTACAGGCCAGTAGAGGGCACCAGATCTCATTACAGATGGTTGTGAGCCACCATGTGGTTGCTGAGAATTGAACTCAGGACCTCTGGAAGAGCTGACAATGCTCTTAACCTCTGAGCCATCTCTCCAGCCCCAGCTTCAATTCTTTTGAAAAAACTGGATACATCTTTTTATGTCAACCTTAGACTCCCCCGAGTCTTTCCTTTTACCAGTAGATGGTTTTGCTGTTTGTTTGACTTTTGTTTTTGTTTTGAGACAGTATCTTAGTTTAGCCCAGGCTGGCCTGGAACTCCAGGTAAACCCCTTTGCCTCTGGTCCCAGGAGACGACAGTTCTGATATTTTGGAGACAGGGTTGTGTGTAGCCAAGGCAGGCCTGGAACACAACATGCAGTGAAAAATGACGTTGAATTTCTGATCTGCGTTTGTCCTCCTCCCAAGTGCTGGGAATAAAGGTTGGCAAATTAACCCCCATCTTGAGAAGGTAGTTCTCACCTCCTCTCCCCTCCAGTGTTAAGGAACTTGATATACAACAAAGAAGGAGGCAGAGAAGGCTTTGGAGCCTGCGAGGGATGCGGCCATTCGGGCTGTGTTTGAAAGATGATTTGGGGGAGAGGTAGAGGCAGGAAGCCCCACTATTGAAGCAGTTCAGACCAGGGCAGGTGGGAACTGAGGCCCAACGAGTCCTCTCCTCTGCGTCCTCCACGGCACCAGCCATGGAGATTGTCAGACAGTGGCTTTCCCTCCTTGTTCAAATATCTGGGGTCGGCTTTAAATATTGTGAGTGTTCCTTCACGACAGTACATGAATTTGAACTTTCTATGTGTGAGTTCTGACTTCTCCCCAGGGACTTAGGAACTAAGAATCAGTTTGCAGAGAAGTTAGACCACTTGCCCAAGGTCACCCAGCAGGAAGTGGCACAGTAACACTGCGTGACACGGTAGCCTTTGTTCTGGCACAAAAAACTGGCATTCAAGCCAGGTTTATGTGCTGCAGATCGGTCACACAAGCACCAAATTGTAGCCAAATGTCTGAGGGTGACCTAGTTGAAGCTTCCTCCCACTTGCCTTCTGCCTAGACCACCCTCCTTTCTCTCGTTTAAGTTAACTGATCTATTTGGGGTTTATTATTATTGTTGTTGTTGTTTTGAGATAAGGTTTCTCTGTGTAACAACCCTTGCTGTCCTGGAACTAGCTCTGTAGACCACGCTGGCCTCGATCTCACAGAGATCCACCTGCCTCCTAAGTGCTGGGATTAAAGGTTCACACCACCATGGCCAGGCCAGTTTGGGGTTATTTTTGATATTAGCATTTTATATAGTCCAGGTTGGCTTCCGTCTCCTGATCCTCCTACATGCACCTCCCGAGTGGTGGGATTACAGGCGACTGTCACCAAGCCTACCTCTGCTTCGCTATTTTGAGATAGGATCTTTTAACATACCCCAGCTATCCTGGTACTCACTGTGTAGCCCTGACTAGGTTTGAACTCTCAGCAAGCCCCCTGCCTCAGCCTCCCATTTCCTTCACACTTCTATCTAGTGAAGTTCTTCATGTTTTACGATTAATCTGAGTATTCACCTTATCCAGCCCACCTCCTCGGCCCCAGCCCGGAATGACCCTCCAACTTCCCAACCCCAATGGGGTTTCTCTTACCCCATTGTCACCCTGCTTGGGGGAGACTGGTTGTTCTATTTCTCCTCTTTCTCTGACAGGTTGATTAATCTGTTTGATGAGTGTATCACACGCTATCCTTGTGCAAACTTGGTTTGTGCAGAAGAAATAAATGGGTGCTACTTGACTCTGCTTTGGTAGCCTGGGAAACTGGGATTTTGTGTGTATGTCTGTGAGCATAGATTCATGTTGGACAAGTCCATGCCAACTCCTATCACTGTTTTAGACCAAAATCTGCAGGACTTACCAGCTCGTTGATTTGGTCAATTTATAAAAACAAAGAAAACTAGCAAATAAGGTGTTTCTTCCTTGAGTGAAATGGCCGCAGCTGCTGGTTGGCCTCTGTGGGTTCCTTGAAGACCAGGCTCAGGCCCAGGATGGGCCCCAAGCTCTCGGGCTTTCATTTTCAAAATGACCCCGATTGACAAGCAGCTATTCCGTTGCTCTGGAAACTCCCCTCCACAACCCCAAATCTGTAAACAGCAAACCACATGCATGCGCGCGCACACATACTTCCAGAAGATCTGAGCAGCTGCGGCAATATTTTCTTTAAATCAAAATGCCAGCATGGAGGTGGCTGCGTGGAAGAATGCTGGAACTATTAATTTTCCTTGCCACTAAGTAGTTCCCTTGCTGTCAGCATTAATCATATCTCCAGTTCCAGTTCAAAGACGGTGAAGGCAGGCACCTGCCTGGCACCACACACCCATGACACATGTGCCCTTGCTAAACTCTAATCCCAGAGACCAAAGCCACATTGCCTCTCTAGTGACTTGTGTTTCATCTTTGCTTCAAGGGCTCTCTCTTCCCTAGATAGCCAGCTGCACACCCCGATCCCTACGATCACAGAGCCCATCTCTATTTCAGCAGGGGAGAGTGAAGTAGAAGGAGCGAAACACAGAAGGGGGGCTGCCACCCTACTTATGCCTGGGATGCCAGTGAGGTGAAGCAATTGCCAGCCTTCGTCTTGCTTGCACGGCCAGGATGGAACCTCGGTCACCACAGGCTAGGCAAACGCTCTGCCGCTGACCTCCACCCCTAGCTCTCATCTGGTCAAACCTTTGGAAATGATTGACCCAGAGTTAGAAGGTAGCTGTGTGCACCGCCATGCCACCGAAAGCACGCCAGCAGTTGACTGTAGGATGGGTAATTTGTGTTGCCGCCTCTGGAATAATGCTGACATCTCTGATTTTACTTAGGGTTCCTGTACTATGACAATGAAGGGAAATTGTTCAGAGTGACCCTGCTATGTTATCTAGGTTGCCTTTGACCTCAAGCTCCTTCTGCTTCAGCCCACTGAGTTGGGGGGGGGAGTTATGGTGTATGCCACAATGTCTTACCTAAAAGAAGAGGAAGAGTTTTTTGTTGTTGTTGTTGCTGTTTTGAGAAATGGAGCCCAGGTCATCTCCCAACATGTGATCTTGCCGCCTCAGCCACCCATGTGCTGAGATTAGAAGCTTGCCCCACTGATTCTAGCTAATTTAGACACATTTGCTCAGGAACACTGGTCCTAGGGGAAAGGAAAAGGTATGTGCGTCCTAGGATGTAAGTGAAATTTAGCAGCTGACTTTATAGATGAAGAAAAACCTATTAGAGCCCAACGGGCAAGAGGAAGGATATGCAGAATCTGATAAGTAAATCTGTCAGACTCCTAGAGTGCTCTTTCCAAGAGGGAATGGGGAACATTTTAGAGAACGTAGGTGTAGTTTCCTTCCAACGATTTATGCTGATATCAAAATATTTGGAGGCAGGGAGGGACAGGGTCTCACTAATGTTGTCCTGTCTGACCTGGAACTCGCAGAGATCCATCTGTCTCTGCTTCCCAAGTGCTGGAACTAAAAGCATGCACCATGAAGCCTGTATATAATGTCATATGATTCTTAGTGAGGTAGAAATTTGTTTTCCCCACTACGTGGGTGTGAGTGTGTGCTGGTTTGAATGAAAATGCCTTCCATAGGCTCACATGTGTGACTACTTGTTCCCCAGTTGGTGAAACTGCTTAGGAAGGATTAAGAGGCACGACCTTGTTGGAGGAGGCATTTCATCAGGGGCAGGAGTTGAGGTTTTCATGCCCCCCCACCTCCGGTGTGTATATCAAGATGTACACTCAGAGCTGTTCCTGCTGCCACAACTTTGCGTCACTGCACGGACTCTAAGCCACGGAAACCCCAAGCCCCAATTAAGCTCCCCCTTTGGTGTTTTGAGCTAGGATTTCTCTGTGTAACAACAGCTCTGGCTGTCCTGGAACTCACTCTATAGACCAGGCTGGCCTGAAACTCACAGAGATCCACCTGCCTCTGCCTCCCGAGTGCTGGGATTAAAGGCATGTGCCACCACAGTCCGGCTAAACCCTTTCTTTTATAAGTTGTCTTGGTCACAGTGTTTCATCACAGCAATGGAAAAGCAACTGACACAGAGTGTGTGGTCAAGAATGGATGTTTGAGTGGTGTGGTGGTGGTGGTGGTGGTGGTGGTGTGTGTGTGTGTGTGTGTGTGCATATGTGTGTGTGTGCATATGTGTGTGTGCATATGTGTGTGTGCATGTGTGTGTGTGCATATGTGTGTGTGTATGTGTGTGTGTGCATATGTGTGTGTGCATATGTGTGTGTGCATATATGTGTGTGTGCATATGTGTGTGTGCATATGTGTGTGTGCATATGTGTGTGTGTATGTGTGTGTGCATAAGTGTGTGTGCATATGTGTGTGTGCATATGTGTGTGTGCATATGTGTGTGTGCATATGTGTGTGTGCATATGTGTGTGTGTGCATATGTGTGTGCATATGTGTGTGTATGTGTGTGTGCATATGTGTGTGTGCATATGTGTGTGTGCATATGTGTGTGTGCATATGTGTGCGTATGTGTGTGTGCATATGTGTGTGCATATGTGTGTGTGCGTATGTGTGTGTGCGTATGTGTGTGTGCATATGTGTGTGCATATGTGTGTGTGCATATGTGTGTGTGCATATGTGTGTGTGTGCGTGTGTGCATATGTGTGTGTGCATATGTGTGTGTGCATATGTGTGTGTGCATATGTGTGTGTGCATATGTGTGTGTGTGTGTGCGTGTGTGTGTGTGCATCTGTGTGTGTGTGCATATGTGTGTGTGCATATGTGTGTGCATATGTGTGTGTGCATATGTGTGTGCATATGTGTGTGTGCATATGTGTGTGTGCATATGTGTGTGTGTGTGCATATGTGTGTGTGCATATGTGTGTGTGCATATGTGTGTGTGCGTATGTGTGTGTGCGTATGTGTGTGCGTATGTGTGTGTATGTGTGTGTGCATATGTGTGCGTATGTGTGTGCATATGTGTGTGTGCATATGTGTGTGTGCATATGTGTGTGTGCATATGTGTGTGTGCATATGTGTGTGTGCATGTGTGTGTGCGTATGTGTGTGTGCATATGTGTGTGTGCATATGTGTGTGTTCATATGTGTGTGCGTATGTGTGTGCGTATGTGTGTGTGTGCATATGTGTGTGTGCATGTGTGTGTGCATGTGTGTGTGCAAGTGTGTGTGTATGTGCATGTGTGTGTGCATATGTGTGTGTGCATATGTGTGTGTGCATATGTGTGTGTGCATATGTGTGTGTGCATATGTGTGTGTGCGTGTGTGCATATGTGTGTGTGCATATGTGTGTGTGCATATGTGTGTGTGCATATGTGTGTGTGCATGTGTGTGTGCATATGTGTGTGTGCATATGTGTGTGTGCATGTGTGTGTGTGCATATGTGTGTGCATGTGTGTGTGTGTGTGCATATGTGTGTGTGCATGTGTGTGTGCATATGTGTGTGTGCATGTGTGTGTGTGCGTGTGTGCATGTGTGTGTGCGTGTGTGCATATGTGTGTGCATATGTGTGTGTGCATATGTGTGTGTGCATATGTGTGTGTGCATATGTGTGTGCATGTGTGTGTGCATGTGTGTGTGCATATGTGTGTGTGCATGTGTGTGTATGTGTGTGTGCATATGTGTGTGTGCATATGTGTGTGTGTATATGTGTGTGTGCGTATGTGTGTGTATGTGTGTGTGCATATGTGTGTGTGTGCATATGTGTGTGTGTGCATATGTGTGTGTGTATATGTGTGTGTGCATGTGTGTGTGTGCATATGTGTGTGTATGTGTGTGTGTGCATATGTGTTTGTGTGCATGTGTGTGTGCATGTGTGTGTGCATATGTGTGTGTGCATATGTGTGTGTGTGTGTGCATATGTGTGTGTGCATATGTGTGTGTGCATATGTGTGTGTGTGCATATGTGTGTGTGTGCATATGTGTGTGTGTGCATATGTGTGTTTGTGTGTGCATATGTGTGTGTGTGCATATGTGTGTGTGTGTGCATATGTGTGTGTGTGTGTGCATATGTGTGTGTGTGCATATGTGTGTGTGTGCATATGTGTGTGTGTGTGTGCATATGTGTGTGTGTGCATATGTGTGTGTGTGTGCACTGTCAGGTGTACTCTCTGGTTCATTTTCCCTTCTTGAGGTTTTTTTTAACACTAGGAGATATCATTAAAATTTAATTTTTTGTTTTATTTTTGTGCATATGTGATTCGTGTGTGTGTGTGTGTGTGTGTGTGTACATGTGCTATAGTACACGTGGGAGCAAGCGCCTTTGCCCCCTGAGCCTTCTGGTCAACCTAGGATCACATTTTCAATTTTTTTCCTCTAGGCTATGAACAAGCCATACTTAGTACTTCCCAGTACTTTGAGATTATTTCCCTCCATTCCTTCACTGGAAAAGAAGAGTTCCAGTCTTTTTGTGAGCTGGGGCTGTTCACAATAGAAGGTGGTAGAATCAAGTTGAAGCGTACTTGAATCACGTGCCTACGACTGCTCAAAATGACCTGGCAGTGGACAGGGAGCAGAAAGAAACCTTTCGGCCTCAGTGGAAGCAGGAAACCTGCCTTACCACTAGGGTTCGAACAGCCCAACTGGAGTCCAAGAATCCAGCTTCGGGTCTGAAGTGTGAGAAGGAAAAATATCCCTCATTTCATCAATTCTGGGACAAAACCCAATGTTTTCTCCAGGAAAACTTTGGAAGTATTACCGTGTGCCGACACACGGGGGCGCTCTAGCGAACGAATGAGTGAGAAGAAAACCTGAAAGGCAGGGTTCGAGCCCAGGAAGAGGCTTTGCAGGTGATGGGAATTCAGGCATTCAGGCTTGCTGTACGCTGCGGGAGAGGGGCGCTGCTCACCCTTGGCTTTTAGGTAGTGTCAAGGAAGGAGGTACTGGTGCCAGGACTTCTGGCAAGACATAGATGTCACCCTGAAGAGGAGGGGACCCATCTGGACAGACTGGGGAGGGTAGTGAGTGGTTTATCACTTTGTTCAAGAGCCAGGAGTTAAATCATTGGTAGAACACTTGCCTAGCATGTGCAAGGCCTTGGGTTCCATCCCCATCACTGAAAGAAAAAAAAAATCTGTAATATTTAAGACTTGGAATAGTGCTGTTTTATGATTATTTTTGGTCATTCTTTCTTTTGTCTTTCTCTGTGTGTTAGGACTGGGGGTTGAACTTGGGTCCTCACAGGTGCTAGGCAAGTGTGTTCTACTACTGAGCTTCATTCTCAGCTCTCTCTCCTCCATTTTCGACAAAGAATCGTTGTGTTATTTGGGTTGGTCTTCAACTCCTCAACTCAAGTGATTCTCCCACCTCATGCCCCACCCTTACGTATAGGCTCAAGATCCTGGTACTTATAAAATTATTCATTATATGTGCAGATGCATTTTGCCTGCATGTATGCATATGTAGCACACACATTCAGGGCTAACAGTGTCCAGAAAGCACCGGGTGCCCCGGAACTGAAGTTGCAGGTAGATGTGAGCCACGCAAAGTGGCTGCCAAGAACTGAACCCTGGTTCCCTGCAAAAGCAGCGAGTGCTCTTAATCACCGGACTATCTATCCTGTCCATGTCCTGGCTCTTTTTTTACTTTTAATTATCTCGTTCCCCTAGGCAAGAAGCCAATGAGGTTGGTATAGAAATAGCATTTATGTCCAGTTTATGCATATGATTGAGGGAGGTTAATTGACCTGCCCAAAGTTACCTGGCTCAAAAGCCGTAGAGCATTCTGGGTGTGGTGATGTGTGCCTGTGAGCCTAACATTGAGGAAGCAGAGGATAAGACGTCCAGGGGGATCCTTGGTTTCAAAAGCTCAGTCCCAGCCCAGTCTTTTTCTCTCTCCTCTGAAGGATCAGGCTGTATCTCTCAGCTGCTAGTTGATACCTGCGTGTTGCCGCGCTCCTCATCGTGATGAGGTTATACGCATGCATCATTATATTTGAAAAAGTCTTAATTTTCTACAATGAACAATATTGACAAGTCCTACAACACATCACACATTTCGGTTTTCAACGTCTTTGTTTCTTGGGGGTGGAGGTTCCTATCAGAACAACCCTTCAGCTGTATAAAAAATTCTGTATTTTGAGGTTCAGGATTTTTGTGGTTTTTTGCTTGTTTTTTCGAGACAGGATTTCTCTGTGTATCTTTGGCTCTCCTGAAACTCACTCTGTAGACCAGGCTGACCTCGAACTCACAGCTATCTGCCTGCCTCCACCCCCCAATGTGTGTGCCACTGCCGCCCAGCAAGTTTTATTTGTGTGTTTGTGGTGGGGGCACATGTACCACAATGTGTGTGTGTGTGTGTGTGTGTGCACACGTGCGCCCATGTGGAGGTGGGGGTGGTCAAGGGAGCAGAGGGCAACTTTCAGAAGTCAGTTTTCTCTTTCTGCTATGTGGGTCCGTGGGATCAAACTTGAGTTGTCAAGCTTAGTGTCAAGCACCCTTAAGCCCGGGTCATCTGGCCAGGCCTGGTTTTTCCGTCTCTGTGTATCTTTGTTTTTTTTTTTTCATTGATTTTTGAATGCTGCTAGTCAGAAAAACATTCCCTGTTCAGTGTTTCTATGTTTTAAAAAATAACTTTTGATAATATAACTTCTTCTTATTTTCTCCTCAGTAACCCAGAAAAGGAGCGTGTTGAAGATTTCATCATTTTTATAGATTCTAACAAATACAAAGCTGGAATTTTAGAGATATTTTTCTTAACTGCAGATAACACTTCCTGTGCTATGCCTTTTAGTGTAATACTGATTGTTCAAGTTGTCATCCATGATTCTAGATGCCTCCCAGTCATGTTTTCTGACAAAGGCATGCATTTCAGTTTGTCACTACAGTGTTTCTTGGACATTATTTTGACTATTTTAACGATGATACACACAATATATGTATCCCCAAAGGGCTAGATGAATGATGTTTGTCTTTTTGTTACTAAGCTAGAATCCTCAGGACTCAGTAGGGGCTGCTAAGTAGTAGAGCACATACCTCCAGCGTTACTTACCAGACCTGAGTTCCATCTCTAGCTCTAGAGGAATAAAGAAGCTTCTAAACAAGCATATTTATTGGGAAAAAAATAATATTTTTTTCTGTTTTTTTTTTTTTGAGGCAGGGTCTGATGTAAACCAGGCAGGTCTCCAACTCATATATAGCTGAAGATGGCCTTAAATTGTTTTTGTAAATATTGTTTGGCAGCACTGACGATGCTATTATTCTATTTCTCTGCTTCATCTACATCTGTTGATAGAAGTTTCTGTCCTGCCTGGTCTCACAGCCATTCAGTCCCAAAGAAAGGCACAGAGGCTTATATTTTTTTTAAAAAAATTGTTTATTATGTATATAGTGTTCTGGCTGCTTGTATGCATGCCTGCTATCCAGAAGAGGGCACCAGATCTCATTGCAGATGATTGTGAACCACCATGTGGTTGCTGGGAATTGAACTCAGGACCTTTGGAAGAGCAGGCAATGCTCTTAACAGCTGAGCCATCTCTTTAGCCCCCTACACAGACTTATATTAACTATAAACTGGTTGGCCTATTAACTCAGGATTATTATTAACTATCTCTTACAACTTAAATTAACCCATAATTGTTGTCAATGTTTAACCACGTGGCTTGGTACCTTTTCCCAGTGCAGCATTCTTATCTTGTTTCCTCAGTGTCTGAGTGGTGACTGCATCTCTGTCTTTCTTTGCCCAGGATTCTCCTCATCTTGTTGCCCTACCTATACTTCCTTCCTGGCTTCTTGCCAATCAGCATTTTATTAAACCAATACGAGTGACAAATCTTTACAGTGCACAAAACATTATCCCATATCATTTCCCCTCTTTGTCTTTTCAAAATAAGACCTTGAATCTAATCTCCTTTAACTTTTTTTCTGACCATTGTCCATAACAACTTGTAACCAACACACTAAACAAAGACAAACATCCATAATCCATTTTTTTTTTTGGAATGTGGGCAAAGTTTTCTAGGCTACTTCCTGCTAATTGGGGGTTCTGGTAATGTTATGGGAACCCAAAGAAAATTTAGGACTATGGTCAAATTCTGACTAGAGTATTCTGTGAGGCTGGATCATCTCAGCCAGCAGTCTTAAAGCTGTTCTGGATGTAGAACTCAGAGGAACCTGCAACAGAGGTGCTCTGAAACATTGCATCATCTGAGCCATCCTCTCCTATTAGAGATTTTTCAGGGGGTCTTCCTCAGTGAAACCTGATTTTTCTTAACTTAGAATGAATCCACAGCTTCTCATTTCCTGGGGAACAAAAGCAAAACCTCTTCTCCAAAGTAACATATCTTTTGACTTAAATTTTGAAGTCAAGTCATTTTCAAAATATATGGGTTGGGTTAATCCAGCAGCATTTATAAACAACTGTCTTTTAGCATCTGTTGCTCCTTCCTCAGCCATCAAACAAGTCAAAGACAACACAACAGCATACAGTATCCAGACTCTGTTTATTTTACATCTTTACATAAACTTTTTAACTCTACTTCTTTCATTTTTATTTTTAATTTTTTGTTTTTTGAGACAGGGATTTTTGCTTTCCTTGTCTGTTCTGGATCTCACTCTGTAGACCAGGCTGGCCTTAAATTCATAGAACTCTGCCTGCCTCTGCCTCCCAAGGGCTGGGCCTAAAGGCATGTGTTACCACACCTGACTATATTTCTTTTTTAACGGACTTTCTATACCTTTTCCTCTCCCAAGCCTATGTATATTTTTAAATACACTCTACACCATTTAGATGTTTTTGTTTTTTATTCCCTCTGAATCTGTCTTTACTGTATATCTCTATCTTTTTCTGATCACATGAGTCTTTAGTCTGCTAAGTGACATGACTAGGATTAAAGCTGTGGCTTTGGCGGCTGAATCCGCCCCACTTGTTGGCTTCCTGAGAATCCAGATTCATGTCAGAGATACATTCTTTTTATTGAGCTCTACATTTTTCTCTGCCCCCTCCATGCCTCTCCCCTTCCTCTTTAGCCCTCAAGGTCCCAATGCTCCCAATTTACTCAGGAGATCTTGTCTTTTTCTATTTCCCATTTACTTCTCTGGGATTGTGTTTTGTAGGCTGGTTTTCTTTGCTTTGTGTTTAAAAACCACCTATGAGTGAGTACATGTGATAATTGTCTTTCTGTGTCTGGGTTACTGCACTCAAAATATGTTTTCTAGCTCCATCCATTTTCCTGCAAAATTAAAGATGTCGTTATTTTTCTCTGCTGTGTAGTACTCCATTGTGTAAATGTACCACATTTTCCTTATCCATGGCTCACATAGGCTCACAAAATATTTGAGTGCTTACTTCCTAGTTGATGAACTATTTGAAGGATTAGGAGGTGTGGCCTTGTTGGAGGTGTGTCACTGGGGGGTGGGCTTTGAGGTTTCAAAACCCTAGGCCAGGCCCAGTATCCTCTCTTCCTGCTGCCTGCTGATTCAGACATAGGACTCTCAGCTTCTTCAGCACCGTGTCTGCCAGTATGCTGCCATGTCCCACCATTATGATAATGGAGTGATCCTCTGAAACTGTAAGCCAGCCCCAATTGTTGCTTTCCTTTATGAATTGCCTTGGTCATGGTGTCTCTTCACAGCAATAGAACAATGACTAAGACACACAGTATTTGATGTAGATCATCATGAAGTAGTATGCAGATGTTGAAAGATTCTAATTCAAGATAGTTTTTCTTTTTCTTTTATAATGTGAAACAGTATTCTGAAGTTTTTCAAAAGCTATTAGAGAGCTGAAGGAGTCTTGTATCTTTATTTCTATATGTTTCTGTTTTAAAAAACAGCATTCCTCTGCTTCATAGGTGTAGTGAAAGCATTGCCAGTTAACAGATGCGATATTTTAGTACCTTACACACGGGGTATGCATGCATGTGTATGTGTCTATATTAATGTATTGTACATGTATGTGGAAGTGCCCATGGAGGTCAGAAGAGGCTGTTGAATCCCTGGAGCTGGAGTTACAGGTGGTTGTGAGCCACCCAACATAGGTGTTGGGAACCGAACTCAGGTCCTCTGGAATAGCAGCAAGTGCTCCTAACTGTTAAACTATCTCTCCAGCCCTTTTATATTTTTGTTACCGAATGCATTTAATAAATGCCTCAATAAATCCTTTCTTGTCTTCTCCATTCTGGAGACTATGGGTTTATTACATCAAGCCATTTTTCAGATAATATGGATGGACATGGTGGCACATGCCTGTAATCTCAACACTTGGGAGTTTGAACCAGTCTGGGCTACATAGTAAGTTTCAGCCTTGCCTGGGGTATCCAGCCATACTCTGCCTCATGCAATAAAACAAGAACAGATAAGGTAACTGGGTGCTGACAGATGAGAAAACTTAATACATAAGTCATGAATGGACGTATATAAGGTGGTGATGCCAACACTTCTGTCTGGCCTCAGTGCTTCTGCTCCTTCGACGACACTACATTTCTGGTTGATTCAGTCACACGTTTCTGGTTTCTGAAGCTAGAATGGAGGAAGATTTCTTAACTGTATTGACTCATTGGGAAGTGCCTTTCCCTCTGGGTAGAGTATTGCAGAGCAGGGATTAGGATTAGAGCGAGGACTGGGGCAATGCCCTCGCTGTGTGTGTGACACTGTGCTAAGCGTTCAGTCCCCCCATGTGTCCAGGAGACATCTATTAGTGGAGCCTCTGGGAAGTGGCTTACCCACAGGCCCCACATGGAATGTCTCCTAAGGCGCACATGGAGCTGCCTGTCATCCCTCTGCCGCAGAAGCAGTAGCGTTAGGATTAGTCAGTTCTACGCCAGGTGCTGTGCTGTCTTCCTTGTGTCTCTCACACTGAATTCCCAGAGCAGCGTTATAGGGACAGCGCTGGAGGGTTGGAGAGATGATGACTCAGCTGTGAAGAGCATGTACTGCTCTCACAGGCAACCTGCGTTCGGTTCCCACCCAGCACCTAGACTGGGTAGCTCACAGCTACCTGTAACTCCAGCTCTAGGAGACACAACAGCTTTTTCTGGATGCTAAAGATGCTCATGTGCACACACACACATACACATGCACACACACACACACACACTCACAGACTTCTTGTGTATTGTTCCCATTTTATAGATGCAGAACTGAGGTTTTGAGAGGATAACTTGTCCTAGGCCACTGATAACAAGGGGCAGGTCGTCTACTAACAGATCTGGTAGCCTTCAATCATTGCTCGAGATGGAGAAGAGCAGAATTGCCTTTTTTAGGGACATGGACTCCAGACACATATGGAACGGGACAGACTGGGAGTTGGTGTTTGATTAACAAGCTAAGAGGGCACTGGGTTTGGTGGGATGGCTCAGGCGGTAAAAGCAGAGCCTGAGGACCTGAGTTCAACCCTTGGGACCCACATGGTGGAAGGAGAGAACCAAATCCCCACAAGTTGTCTTGTGACTTCACACACACACACACACACACACACACACACACACACACACTGTGGCACTGCCCCCATACAAATGTAAGTTTTAAAAGAAACTAGAATTCTGGGTATTATATGACATACACAATTTCAAAAAGAAAGGAGAGAGCCGGGCGGTGGTGGCGCACGCCTTTAATCCCAGCACTCGGGAGGCAGAGGCAGGCGGATCTCTGTGAGTTCAAGACCAGCCTGGTCTACAGAGCTAGTTCCAGGACAGGCTCCAAAACCACAGAGAAACCCTGTCTCGAAAAACCAAAAAAAAAAAAAAAAAAAAAAAAAAGAAAGGAGAGTAACTGGTTTTCAAACTTAGGATGTAAAAAATAGACATAACACTTTGAGTTCTAGCTCCCTACAGGAAATAACATGCTTGCAATGAAAAAAGTCTACTCACAGAAGCCCTGACTCCAGGTGCCAAGCCTAAGACTTATCTGTCAACTCCCAACTGGAGCATGAAGCCAAACCTGCCTTCAGGATTTCCTGGCTTTTGTTTGGTCCTTTCGGGGACTTGTGATGCTTCCTTGAGCAACATGGAAGCTCTTCGGATGTGATAACACTTGTACCATCCAAGCGCATCACCAATTTCTTTCAAGGATTTTTAAAATCTTGCTGTTTCTGAGATAGAGTCTCTCTCCAGTCACGGCTGGCCTGACATTCACTACATAGTCTAGGCTAGGCCAGCCTCAAACTCTTGGCAATCCTCCTGCCTCAGCTGAGATCACAGGTGTGAGCTGCTACACGGGGCTTGCGGCTTTTAAAAATTATTTGCTAAAGGTATCTGTTGCTGACAGTGGAACTTTAGGAGATGAAGCAAAAACTCTGTCTTCTACTACTCAAGTAGAGAAGCATTGGCATCGGCAAATCCCAGCTGCTCTCAGTGGCCCTGGCCTGTCACTCTGAGAACAAGAGCAGTCACTGCCAAGTAAGGGAAGTAGCAAGCTGCCTGAGAGTGTCCCCCAAAGAGTTTGTGAGTAATTTGTTCTCCCATGGGTTGAACCTGAAATGGGTTGTGAAAGGCAGGGAGATCTGGCCTTGGGAGATTTCTAAGAACAGAGTTCTTGGCTTTTACTGACCAAAGATTGAAGTCTAGCCTGTGTTTCGAGAGGTCCTTCTGTAGCACCCCAGCCGGCTACCATCAACAAGGGGCACCAGGGTGCTGCCTTCCAAATCAGTCATGCCCCCAGTGTCAGCTGGGCATTACCATCTCTCTGGATATGGCTAGACACAAGGCTGCTGATGGCCACACGATGGGACAGACAATACACTTCTAGGCAGTGGAATTTAAGGTTTAGTGAGCTAAGGGTCTGAGCAGGTGCCCAGACTGCCAGTGTCTCTCTTTTACTTTCTGCCATGCACATACTGGCACTCCAGCCCTGCCCCGCCCCGTCCCCCTGCAGCTCGGCTTGACCACTCTTACCCTAACTCCGTTTCTCCTCATAGTGCCCCAGAGTCTGAATGCTCGGCCTCACATGTTATCGCTTCCCATCTCAAGTGGGTCTCAAATGACGTCTGTCTCAATCCTACATCTAGTGTTACAAAGTGAGCACGGGGGGAAAGGCAAGGGTTGGGCAACCAGAACTGGAGCGGATAGGGGAGTGGGACTTACAGATGGGGTGGGAGCTGCCAGTCCAGTCTGAAAGCGTGGCCAGTCCACAGTAAGAACGGAGTGAGACAGTGCGGGAGGCTGGCTTGTTGGAGCTGCTCGTCTCTCTCTGGGCTAGAGCCTGGGCTAGGCCAGAGTCTTCAATGAAGAGTTGCTTGATTAGCAAAAGCAGCTCCAGAGTGGAACGCAGAGGGGAGGGTGTCTTCCTTCTTAGCCTGGTAGTCCAATCTCTTTAAGACCTGCCTCCACTGTACTGATCAAAGTTAACACCCGGGTTGCCAAGATGGCTCAGTGGGTAAAGGTGCTTGCTGCCAAGTTTGATGACCTCAGTTTAATCCCTAGGACAACATAGTGAAAGGAGAGAACCAACTGGCGCGAGCTGGAGTGCACCCATGGACTTGTGTAAGCACAAAATAAAGAAATGTAACAAAAAAACAATTTTAAAAAGCTTGCACCTGGCTGGGCTGTGGTGGCGCTGTCTGTGATCCCAGCACTAGGGAGGCAGAGGCAGGTGGATCTCTGTGAGTTCGGGGTTCCAACCTGTCACCACTCCAACTTTACCAGCTGTTTCCATTATCACCTCCATTTCCCAGGGAAGGAAACTGAGTTACAGAGTAGTTAAGCCCGAGACAATATAGATGCAGAGGAACTGGATAGGGAGAGTGTTCCGGTCACTTATATTTTTCTTGGCAGCAAAGGCCACTGTGGATCCAGGCCTTGGGTTTCTGGACACTTCCCTGAGAGACCGCAGCTACCTCATGTAGAAGCCAGCTGAGCTGAGGCTGCCAGCAGGTGCCTTGGTGTTTGCGGGGGTTTTTGTTTGTTTGTTCCTTTGTCGTTGTTTGTTTGTTTTTAAACAGAGCCTTTCTGTGTAGCTCTGACTGTTCGGGAATTCACTAAGTAGAGCAGGTTGGTCTCTTACTCACACAGATCCCCCTGTCTCTGCCCCCTGAGTGTGACAGCACACCAGGCATGGTGGCATTTGTTGATGGCAGTTGGCATGTGTATGGGTTGATTTCACCTAAACCAGTCTGACTTCAGATGGGAGGAATTCGCTGAAATCTCCACTTGAAGTGTGGCTGGTAGTGTTTTGTTATCATCTAGAGATAAAAAAAATTAGGGCCTGTGTCTGTACTGGCACTGAGTCTGTCATTGATATCTATCTTTTGTGATCTTAGAGAGCTGTATCGGAGGATGGAGAGATGGCTCGGTGCTTAAGAGCACTTCCTGTTCTTCCAGAGAACCCGGGTTCAATTCCCAGCACCCACATCAGGTGCCTCAAACCTCCTATAACTCCAGCTCCAGCGCTGTGCCCTCTTCTTGCCTTTAGAGGCACAGAGGCACACACTACACAAAATAAAAACAATAATCAAAAAGTTGGAACGATGGTTCAGTGGTTAAGAGCATGCAGTTATGTCCCAGGGGACCAGAATTCAATCACTCATGTCAGGCAGTTCATAATCACCAGTGGGAACAGATACCCTCTTCTGGACTCCTCAGGCACCCACACATATGTGCACACACCCGCACTCACACAAGTTCATAAAATAAAAAAAAGATACATCTTTTTTCAACAGAGAAGAAATGTGAGAAAACAAATCCAGTCTGCCTGGCCTTGCTGGGCTAGCGAGCAGTCAGGGTCAACAGCCTGCTGGGCGCTCTAAGACCCAGAAGCCTGCAGTTGTTCCCCACCTGGTGTGAGGTGGTTCCAGCTCTTTTGCAAGTTCAGTTTCTCCCTGAGGAATTGCGCCCAGCTCGGACACCCATTTTGGTTGCCAGCTGGCATCATGCAGACTTCTGTTCCTACGGCCCCCTGGCAGCCAGTTTGGCAAGAGCGGTCTGGGAAGACTAGTCACTTGATTTGTTTTCTGTCTTCTGGAAATACGTGCAGATGCAATACCTTGACATGGTTTCACTCACCCAGACCCAGGCGGAGGACACACTCCTTCCAGGGCAGACAGTGCCTGCACGTCTGACCCAGCAAGCTGGGCAGGTTTCACACCACCTTTCCACACTTTCCCGAGCCTAATTAAATGCTAGTGTTGCCTCCTGCATCTCCTTCTGAGCTCATGGAACACTCATTTCCCAGGGCTCCTGGGAGATCTTTTGCAAAGGAACAAAACAGATGCAAACATACGTGCAAATTATTCATATGCATGGGTGAAAAATGAGTAAAGCCTGCTGATGGGTGAGACTTTGATACTCAAGCTGCAGGAATGACAGGGGGTGGGGGGGCCTCTGGGTGGAGGCTCAGGAGACCTGTACTCTGTTAGAGTCAAGGACTGGAGTTCATCTGTAGGAGGGACCAGGAAGGGAAGGGCCTTGATAAGAAGGGACAGAAGACATTGGACATGTTTATTTGAAGGAGAAGATGCATTACCAACATGACAGTGGCCTTTTTGAAACAGAGCTGCTAGCTCGTGGGAGAGACGGCCAGAGTGGTAGGTGGGAGCAGAGTGGGGGGGGGGCAGCCTGCAAAGAGCATGAGCTTTGGACTCAGGGGTCTGGCTGAATTCATGGCTCTGCAACTTATTAGGCCCCCTCTCTTCACTCAGTCACTTGGGCTCTCCTAGCCTCAGTTTCCCCATTGGTGTGGTGGGTAGGATGATACTTTCTTTGCTGAACTGTTGTGAAAGAGTACTTGGAATCTG
The DNA here is from genome assembly GCF_037038515.1 of Microtus pennsylvanicus. NCBI lineage: Eukaryota > Metazoa > Chordata > Mammalia > Rodentia > Cricetidae > Microtus > Microtus pennsylvanicus. The sequence goes on from NC_134601.1 coordinate 55,412,482, forward strand.
AAAAGAGGTTAGCGATTGGTATTGTTGGACCCTAGACTCCAAACACCGAGAAGGAGTCGCCCCCAGCGACTGTCTCTCACCACCACGGCTGATGTAAAAGCATGAGGATTTTATTAATTCTGTCATGACAGGGTCTTCCAGCAGTCGGGAGGCTGGAAGACCCTGAATGTCTGGTACAGGCTATTTTTAAAGGGAAAAACCACAGAAGGAATGATGTGGGAGTGTCATATATCAATCTGTTGATTTCATTGGTTAAGTAATAAAGAAACTGCTTGGCTGGCCCTCATAGGTTAAAACATAGGTGGGAGGAGTAAACAGAACAGAATGCTGGGAGGAAGAGGAAGTGAGCTCAGACTCGACAGCTCTCCTCTCGGGGGCAGACGCCTCAGAGAGACACCATGCTCCCCGCTCCCCGGAAGATGCACGTGATGAAGCTCTGACCCAGGATGGACGTAGGCTAGAATCTTCCTGGTAAGCACACCTAGCGGTGCTATGAAGATGATTAGAAATGGGCTAGTCCAGGTGCGAGAGTTAGCCGAGAAGAGGCTAGATAGAAATGGGCCAAGCAGTGTTTAAATGAATACAGTTTGTGTGTTGTTATTTCGGGCATAAGCTAGCAGGTGGCCGGGGTGCTGGGGACGCAGCCCCGCCACTCGTATTACTACAAAGGAAGGGGTGTCTGGGGGTTGTTCTTTATGATTGGCTTATTCAAAAGGGTTATTACCAATAATTGGCTGGAGAGTGGTTGCCAGATCAGATGAGGTAAAGGAAAACATCTGAGGGTCACTTTGCCCCTTTCCCAGGGTCTGAGTCAGAACATCAGTCAGTGAGTCAACACCTAAGGGTTATCTTGACCCTATTCAATAACTGAGTTCTATTTGGAGAACATTCACAAGGACTCAGGGAGATGATGGAAAGTTCCCAACATTTCAGTACGTGTGTGGGCAATTGTTAGGTCCTTGGTTCCCAGGGGGAAAGGGGGAGCATTATGCTGAGACTGAGAGGGATCAGAATCGTCAGAAATGGCTTCAGAATTGTCTTAAAGTTTTATATTATTATTTAAGTCTCAGAGTACAGAGCGTGGTCCAGTGGGCAAAAGTAATGAAGAGGCAGATTTCGGTCAGTGCCATTAAGAAGAGCTACCTAATCTGGTAGGGGTCATGTCAATCAGTTTCTCAACTCTGTGACCTGTCATGGGAAACTGAAAGGAGAAAGGATGTACTTGGGCTTTTTGTTCCAGATGCTATCAGTAGTCGGGGGCTGGGTGTTTCCAGGTTCTTGGAGTCCTGGTTTGCTTTCTATTGCTTTGATAAAACGTAGACCAAAAACACTTGGAGAGGAAAGGGTTGATTGATTCTTTTTTTTTTAACTTATCAGATGATAGCCCTCTGGAAGAGTAGCAAGCACTCTCTTTTTGTAAAAAAAAAAAATCTTTATTCATTTATTATGTATACAGTGTTCTGCCTGCATGTATGCTTGGACGTCAGAAGAGGGCAGCAGATATCATTATAGATGATTGTGAGCCATCCTGTGGTTGCTGTAGGATCTCTGGGCTCTTAACCTCCTGCCTGGTAGCAAGGACTCTTCACCATGTGACTATGTCTATGAATGCCAGAAGAGGGCGCTGGAGCTGCTGGCTAGAGCTGCAGGAGATTATGTGGATGCTAGGAACCAAACTCTGGTCCTCCAAAAGAGCAGCAGATGCTCTTAGCTGCTGAGCAACTGAGCTATCGTTGCAGTCCCCAAACTACAGCATGAGTTTTCTGAAGCAAGTGGCTGTCATAGAAACTGCAGGTTCATCTTGCTGCAGATGTTCCAGCAGCTGCTCGGCCAGTATTTTCTAGGAAGTTTCACGGAGGGATTCCTATATACAGAAGAATGCTGGGACATGGATTGAGGGTTTGTTTTGTTGCTATGACAAAATACCTGAGCAAAGCTACTTATGAAAGGGAGCCAGGCGGTGGTGGCACAGCCTTTGATCCCAGCACTCAGGAGGCAGAGGCAGAGGCAGATGGATCTCTGGGAGTTTGAGGCCAACCAGAGAAACCCTGTCTTGAGAAACCACTAAAACAGAGTGAAAAGAAAGAGCTAAGTTAGCTCACAGTTTGATGGCACAGACCACTATGGCGGGGAAGGTGAGACAATAGGAGCTTGAGGCAGTTGTGCCCACAGTCAGGAAGCAGAAAGAGAGGAATGCTGGCTGGTGTTTGGGCCCCTTTTTCTTTTTCTTTAGTCCAGGAGGCAAGCCATAGGATGGTGTTGTACACAATAAGGATGGGTGTTCCCATCTCAATTAACCAAATATAGGACCTCCCTTGTAACATGCCCAGAGCCTTGGCTCCTAGGTGATTAGAGACTCTGTCACATGGACAATCACTATGAACCATCATAGAGTGTCCCTTCTAAGAGCTCCTCCAGAGAGAGTCTAAACCGTGTTTCAGTGAAGTTCAGTCACTATAATGAACCATACATCCTCCACTTCTGGTTTTGATTGTATTGATTATGACCTACACAAAGACTTGCCCAATAGCCTACTTAAAAAAGAAGTGTTTGTGTGTGCATGTGTGTGTGTGTAAGCATATGCCACATGTGTGTGAGTGCCCATGTCGGCCATAAGAGGGCATCAAAAACTTCTAGATCTGGAGTTACAGGAAGTTGTGCGCCTCTTGACATGGGTGCTGGGAACTGAACTCGGGCCCTCGGGAAGAGCAGCCCATGTTCCTAACTACTGAGCCATACCCCCAGCCCCAAAGTTGTTCCTTCACGGTTTGAGAATTTCATACATGCATAAATGTTTTGATCAACTCTACCCCCCTAATCCCGCCCTCTAATTCATTCCACTCAATGTTTTCTTAAGGACATCTCTCCAATCAGCTCACTGTGATAATGCTGTAGTTTTGCCAGCTCTTAGCTTGCCCTCCTACCCATGCCCACCACTCTGCCCAGCTCGTTGGCAGTAGTGCCTCTAACTCGCATCCTGATGCAGCTTCAAGCAGACAGCTGCTGCCCTTGGCCATGCCCCACCGGTCAACTTTGTCTACTCTGCCAGTCGCTGGACAGATGGTCCTAGTTCTTCTCAGGAGAGCCCTTGCCAGTGACTCCTGGCACCTCTGTCTTAGAATTTTCTCCCAGTGGGGAGCAGGAAACGACTAAGCGAGATCTATCTCCCTCTTTCTAAGATCCCAATGACAGACTACAATTTTATCCCCCAGAAGTTCTCCCTAAGAACCAAAGGCTTTACTAAGCTCATTCATAGAACATGGGTGAGGGGTTATGGGCGAGCCAGTGGGTGAACCTAAAGTAGCCTCACTGAAGATCTGAACCCAGGAAGGATGATGATGATTTCCCCATGGCTGCTTAGGTGGAACTTCCTGTCCCTAGTCCTACTCAGCCTATACCCTCTATCCCTTCTTGAGAACACCCCAGGCCATGAGTATACAGCTGATTTGGAGGAATGGCAGGATATTCAGGTGAGGGGCCCATGACTCTCCCACTCCTCCCCCTCTGTGGGACCGTCAATGCCCATCAAGCCCAGCCGTGATGATCTTTTGTAAGCAGAGCTGGCCTTATGAAGATGCCGGCAGTTTGGCTCAGAGGATGGTGCCGGGGTATAACAACCCAGAGATGGTGCCCATTGTTCTCTGGGGCAGAAGCAGGCAGCTTGTCCACCACAGTGCCCTGTGGAACCCCTCACGGAATACTTGGCTCCAAGTAAGGCCTCTCCATGAACATACCGCCTGCCAGCTGGCCAGCTCAGCAAGGACTATGGAGGAGCGCTGCCAAGGGCTGGCCTGAACCACCGGCCATGAAGCGCAATACCACCTCCCAGGGGAGACACCGATTTCCACCCTTGGAAGTGGTCACCCCTCAGGAATTGCTTACTCCTTGCGGGTTAAAAAGCTGGCTAGATGGGGCATTGAGCTGAACAGAGAATTCTCAACAGAAGAACTTCAAATGGCCAAAAGACACTTAAGGTCATGCTCAACTTCCTTAGCGATCAGGGAAATGCAAATCAAGACAACTTTAAGGTACCATCTTACACCTGTCAGAATGGCTAAAATAAAAAACACCAATGATAGCCTTTGTTGGAGAAGTTGTGGAGAAAGGGGTACACTCATCCATTGCTGGTAGGAATGCAAACTTGTGCAACCACTTTGGAAAGCAGTATGGCGGTTTCTCAGGAAATTCGGGATCAACTTACCCTTGGACCCAGCAATACCACTCTTGGGAATATACCCAAGAGAGGCCTTATCATACAACAAAAGTATATGCTCTACGATGTTCATAGCAGCATTGTTTGTGATAGCCAGAACCTGGAAACAACCTAGATGCCCTTCAATGAAAGAATGGATGAAGAAAGTATGGAATATATACATATTAGAGTACTACTCAGCAATAAAAAACAAGGACTTCTTGAATTTTGCATGCAAATGGATGGAAATAGAAAACACTATCCTGAGTGAGGTAAGCCAGACCCAAAAAGAGGAACATGGGATGTACTCACTCATATTTGGTTTCTAGCCATAAACCAAGGACATTGAGCCTATAATTAGTGATCCTAGAGAAGCTAAATAAGGAGAACCCAAAGAAAAACATATAGGCATCCTCCTGAATATTAACCTTCAGCAAGCGATGAAAGGAGACAGAGACAGAGACCCACATTGGAGCACAGGACTGAAATCTCAAGGTCCAAATCAGGAGCAGAAGGAGAGAGAGCACGAGCAAGGAACTCAGGACCGCGAGGGGTGCACCCACACACTGAGACAATGGGGATGTTCTACTGGGAACTCACCAAGACCAGCTGGCCTGGGTCTGGAAAAGCCTGGGATAAAACCGGACTCTCTGAACATAGCGGACAATGAGGACTACTGAGAACTTAAGAACAATGACACTGGGTTTTGATCCTACTGCACGTACTGGCTTTGCGGGAGCCTAGGCAGTTTGGATGCTCAACTTACTAGACCTGGATGGAGTTGGGTGGTCCTTGGACTTCCCACAGGGCAGGGAACCCTGATTGCTTTTCGGGCTGGGGGGGGGACTTAATTGGGGGAGGGGGAGGGAAATGGGAGGCGGTGGCGGGGAAGAGACAGAAATCTTTAATAAATAAATAAATTTAAAAAAATAAAAAGCTGTCTAGAATGGGTGGCTGGGGGTGATCTTGTGTTTGGAGTCCAGGGTCTGGCATTCATCCATCAGTGGGACCTTAGGCAACGATTTCATCTTTCTGGGCCTCCATTTTCCTGTCTGAAAAATGGACATGAAAAATGATACCGTCCGTGCTTCACAGACTTCTAGGGAGGATTAGTTTCGATCCCGGCGAACAGTGACGAGGACTGTCGCCACTTCTTGGAGTTGGGGGTGGGTGGCAGTGTTTCAACTGAGTCCTAAACCACAGACTTCCTTTTGTGGGAGCAGATAGCGTTCACGATTGATTCTTCTCTGAAGTGTTCAAGTTCACACCAAGAAGTGTCCCTCCTGTTCCAGCACCCGCCCCCCTTCTACCCACAGAACACTGCTGTTCTTCCTCCCCTCCTCTCTCTGCTGGGAATCAAAGCCAGGCCCGCCCTCAGGCTTAGCAAGTGCACTGCCACTGAGATGTCTATCCGGAGCCCTATTCCCCTCCGTAAAAGCCGTGTCTCCATTAGGCATGCGCACTCGGGCGCCGCCGATGGACGGCGGTCCGGAGTTTAAAGTCAGCCTCAACTACCTCAGGGCCTTTGTACCGGAAGTTTCCTTTCCATGAAAGTCTCCATTCTCTTGTGAGGTTTGCTTTCTCAATTTGTTTTGTCCTGATCAAATGCTGCCAGGTCAGGAGGACCCTGTAGAAAATAGCTTTGTCTGCTGCCCCTCCAGTCCCATGAATGGTGTTGTTTGTATTCACAGATGTCCTCCCTACATCCTAACACGGCACATAACATATCCATGTGACAAGAAAGAAAGAATTGAGGCTATTTTTTTCCTGAAAAAAAATAATTATAACACGAAAGATAATTTTTTGTTTTGTTTCTAATGAATGGGAACCTGGAGGTAGGTGCATAGTTTAGCCACAAGGGGGCAGCAAAGCTCTCGTTAGAAAGCTAGGAAGCCTTGGGTTGAAAGCTAGTGAGGGCATCTTAACCATTGCAGCAAATGGAGAACAACCACACATGCCAGGGCCAGCATATGAAATGGAGTATTTTAAATCTTAGCTCAACTATTTACTATATGATTTTGGTTCAGTCATGACCTATTTGATCCTTAATTTCTTCATTCATAAATTAGGACAGTGTACCTGCTTCTTTAGCGCCTTCCTTTGTTTGGCTGTCTTGACAAGGAAACGGAATGATTAAAATAATAGGAGATGCTGGCAGGATGGTTCAGTGGTTAACGGCACTTGCTGCCAAGCCTGACGACATCAGTTCAAGTCCCATGATGCTCATGATGGAAGGGAGAGAATGACTCCTGGAAATTATCCTCTGACCTCCATGTTTGCACTATGGTGCGCTGTGTGTGTGTGGGGGGGGCATGAGCGCATTCACACACACACACACACACACACAATCCATCCATCAAAGTGTAATAAAAATAAAATGATAGGTAAAATTCTGATTCGTAACTGTTATTGAATACTTGTTATGCACCAGAGACCTTGAGTCACTAAAGTGATCAAGTGAAGAATGACTAAAGGTTAAATGAGAGGCGGGATGACAGGTGAGAAAGTAGATGACACACCCAAGGCCACGTGGTTTGGGGCAATAACAGTAGCCAATACCGGCAAACGCTTATCACACACCAGGCACTCGTTGCTGTAAGCACTGTGCATGGCATTTCTCACTTCTTCCAATGATCCCACATTGTAGGCTTTCTTATTCTACCCATTTCACGGAGCAAAAAAACCATCGGACAACAACCTGGTTGAATGAGAGCTGAGGCAGGGATGGGGATATACTAAGTGATAGAACACATGCAGGAAAAGAAGGAGGAGGAGGAGGAGGAGGAGGAGGAGGAGGAGGAGGAGGAGGAGGAAAACGAAGAGAGGGAAGTAGAAAAAAGGCAAGGAAAACAAAAGCTGAAGCAGAGGCAGATGTAATTGCGTGCACCTGTAACCCCACCACTCAGGAAGCAGAGGCAGGAGGATATGGAGTTCAAATACAAGACTGAGCTCCAAGAGTGAATCAAAAACAAGCAGAACAAGAAAAGCTCTGATGGTCCAGTACATATAAGTGCCATGCCATCTAGCAGAGATGAGATTTAAATCAAGATCCAGCTGACTGGGTGGTGGTGGTGGCACGCACCTTTAATCCCAGCACTTGAGAGGCAGGTGGAGCTCTGTGAGTTCAAGACCAGCCTGGTCTATAGAGCAAGTTCCAGGACAAGCAGAGCTACACAGAGAAGCCCTGTCTTGAAAACAATAAGCAAATAAAATTCTATGTATCAATGGTATGCCATATAATTGTACTAACTTCCTCATATTTTATTAACATATATTAATTATATATACTAATGAATTTTATTATGATTTTTTATTTTTTTCAGACAGTGTTTCTCTGTATAGCCCTGGATGTCCAGGAGCTCACTAGGTAGTCCAGGCTGTCCTCAAATTCACAGAGGTCTGCCCGCCTCTACCTTCCAAGTGCTGGGATTAAAAGTGTGTGCCACCACTGCCCAGCTCATTATGACAGCTTGAAACACATGTACTTAAGTATTTTGACAACAGTAACCCCCAGATTATCTTCTCTTGATCCCTTCCCTTCCCAACCAGTCCCCTTTCTTCCTGTCTTGTGTGTGATGTAGTGAGGTTAATTACAGTTGCTTACCTGAGCATGCGGGAGGGGCTATTTACCAGAGTCACTTACTAACAGTGACACCACTGAGGAAGCCCCCTCCCCCAGCCACTCTTAATTGTCCTTAGATCCTCATGGAAAAGGTGTGACCTCGTGATTCTCTCTCCCCGTGGGATGTGTTGAAATATACATACACTGCATAATTTTAAAGATTTTTTGCATTTGTTTATTTGCGTACGTGTGTCTGTGTGTGTGCAGGCATGTAGGCCAGAGGCAAACCTTCAGACGTTAGCTCTTTCTTTTTATTATTAATTTGTTTGTTTTTCCAGATAGGGTTTCTCTGTGTGACAGCTCTGACTGTCCTGGAACTCGCGCTGTAGACCAGGCTGGCCTCGAACTCACAGAGATCCACCTGCCTCTGCCTCCCAAGTCCTAGGATTAAAGGTGTGTGCCGCCACCACCTGGCTATTTCTTCCTTTCTACCACGGAGGTTCCAGGAATAAAATCCCGTTTGTCAGGTTGGCAGTAAGACCCCCTTACATTCTGAACCATTTTGCCCTCCCAACATAGTGCAATTTTGTTTTGTTTTGTTCTTTTTGAGGCAAGTTCTTATGACTTAGCCCTGGCTGGCCTAGCTCTCGCTATGTAGATCAGACTGATCTCAAGCTCACGACTGTTAGGATTAGGGAATATGTTGCCATATCTTGAATATGAATTTTCGGGGGATATCCTTTTTGCTATCTTTGATAGCTCGGGACCTAAGCACTAAAATAAACTGAGAGCCACATCTATAAATAATGTGAGCTCAACGTTGTGTTTTGTGCTAAAATTTTGCTTTTTAGGTTTTGTGTGTTGTGTATGAGTGTTTTGCTTGCATGCAAGTATTTATGTCACATTTATGCCTGGTACCCTCAGATGTCGGAAGAGGGGGCTCAGATCATCCAGAACTGGAATTATGGATGGTTGTGAGCTACCTTGTGGGTGCTCAGAACCAACCCAGGTCCTCTGCGAGAGCAACAGGTGCTCTTAGGCGCCGAGGCATCTCTTCAGCCCTTATCTTGTGTTTTGTGTATCAGGATTTCACCAGGTAGCTACCCTCCCAAGTGCTGGGATTATAGGTATGCGATGCCACACCCAGTCTGTGTAATGTTTAAATCAGGTTAGACAAATTCATCTCACATGTTTGTCACTTATCTATGGTGACACTATTCACTGTTCTTCCTAACTTCTCCAGGGGTACCACATGCTGTTGTTGCTGACAGTCACCCTACTGTGGAATAGCCCGTCAGAATGTCCTCTTCTTCTCTGTGACATTTTCGCTTTTGAGACCGTTTCATAGCTCAGGCTGGCCTGGAACTCATTATGTAGCTCAGGCTGCTCTCTGATTTTCCATCCCATCTGCCTGCTTCTTCATTGCAGCCCTCCCAGTGCTGGAATTGACACAGGCCACCAAGCCAGCCAGTTCACTTGTTACGGATCATCCATTGATGTACCCCTTTTGTCCCCCACTCTAGTCGATGCCATTGCCACCTGCTTTTTGAGACAGGGCATCCCTTTGTAGGGATTACAGGCCTGAAGCACCATACCTGACTCACTGGTCAGTTTTCTCCCATCTGCCTCTCCCTACTCTCCCTGGCTTCCGGTAACCGCCCGTCTCCTCTCAGCTTCTCTGAGATCAGCTGGTCCATATTCGGTATGGGATGGGTGAGATGATCCACCACTGAATGATCTCCAGCTCTATTCCTGATGTCGTGATTGGCAGGCTTTCCTTCTTATGGGTGAATAGTATTCCGCTGTACATTTTCCTTATCAGCTCATCGGCTGACGCACACGGGCGCTTTCTGTCTCTCCACTCCTGCGGCCGGTGCTGAGATGGACGTGCAAGTGTCGCTGTCTCTCAGGCATACTGATTTGAATTTCCTCTTCGTATATCCCCACCCAGGAGATTGCCGAACCATCTGGGAGTTCTACTTTTATTTGTTGGGTTTTTTGGGGGGAACCCCCGTACAGTTTTCCATAAAGGCTATACTAATTTACATTCCCAGCAGTGTGTGAGTTTCCTCCTGCTCTGCTTCCTGACCTTGGTTACAGTTGTGACTTCATGTATCTGCATGACCTTAATCATAACTGACTTCTGCTAATCTGCAAGCTCTCTGAGGCCAAGATTATGCCAGTGTTTCCCACAGCTCCTTCCCCCAGATCCTAGTGCGGTGCTGGCTATCCATCACCTTTTCATTGACTACTTGTGAGACAAGAGATTTCGAAAGGACAAAGGGATATTGTTTTCATTATTTTATGTGTGGGGGTATTTTGACTATGTGTAGGTCTGTGTACCACATGAATGCCTTAGTGCCCATGGAGGTTAGAAGGTTTCAAGCCACCATGTTAGTTCTGGGAATCAAGCCTGAGTTTTCTGAAAAAGCAGTAAGTGGTCTTACCCCTGAGTCACCTTTCCAGCTCCGGACACCATTTTCTTTTGCCTGAACTTCTACCGTTGTCTATGGCACCTCACCTAATATCCAGGAAATTGGCTATTCTGGCCCACATCTGCCAGGAGGAGGAATGGCTTGAGAGAGGGGCCAAGGAGAAGCACTAGTTAGATATGTTACCACTTCCAGTTCTGTCTGTATTAGAAAACTGGAAACAGCCAGATAGGGTGTTGTGGGTCTTTATTCTCAGCACTTGGAAAGCTAAGACAGGAGGAGCTTGACTTTGGGACTAGTCTGAGATACATGGCCAGTTGCGAGCCAAGCTAGAGGACATAGCGAGATTTTGTTTCTAAAAGCAAGATGTGTGTGTGTGTGTGTGTGTGTGTGTGAGAGAGAGAGAGAGAGAGAGAGAGAGAGAGAGATAGAAGAGGGAAAAGAAGGGGGGAGGGGCTGGGGGGAAAAGTGGGCGAAGGAGAGTGACTCACACTTTAGCCATGTCACGAAATAGGAACAATTTGGAGCTGGGAGACTCTTAGATATCACTGAAATCATACCTCAAGTCCCCAGTTCTCCTTTCTAGGAGTTGGGGATACAATAATAATCAGGATTGACATGACCTCAGCCCTTGAATAGGGTGGAACAGATAAGCAGACATTATAGGACAACATGATAAGTCTTTGGAGATGTACAAGCATAGTGTACTCTGGAGTCGAGAAGAGGGGGTAATCTAGCCAGGAGGGGAGGGTGTCCTCAAACCTTTGTTTGTCTTCTGAGGCCTGGTTTAGTTACTTTTCTACTGCTGTGAAGAGACACCCTGAACAAGGCAATTCATAAGATAAAGCATTTACCGGCGGGGGGGGGGGGTTGCTTGCAGTTTCAGAGGGTGAGTTCATGACCAACATGATAGGGAGCATGGCAGCAGGCACGCAGGCGTGGTGCTGGAGCAGGGGCTGACGGCTTACATATTATCTTCAAGTTGGAGGAGGTAGAGGGGGCTGGGGCTGGCATGGAGGAGGTAGAGGGGGCTGGGGCTGGCATGGAGGAGGTAGAGGGGGCGGGGGCTGGCATGGAGGAGGTAGAGGGGGCGGGGGCTGGCATGGAGGAGGTAGAGGGGGCTGGGGCTGGCATGGAGGAGGTAGAGGGGGCGGGGGCTGGCATGGAGGAGGTAGAGGGGGCTGGGGCTGGCATGGATTTTTGAAACCTCAAAGCCTGCTCCCCAGTGACACACCTCCTGCAACAAAGTCACACACCTCCTTATCTTTCCCAACACAGTTCCACCAACTAGGGACGGAGCATCCAACTCTACAAGCCTGTGGAGGCCATTCTCATTCACACCACCACAAGGGCTACATCCCGCTACATAACAAGAGTGTCCTCATATACTAGATAGTCTAGACTGCTCTTGAATTCCCAATCCTCCTGCTTTAGCCTCCTGAACAGCTGAAATCGTAGGACTGATGTACTATGTCCCCTGAATGCAATTGAGCCCAACCAGGTCATGGATGGGGTTGGGGGAGGGGGAGGGGAAAAGGAGGTGGAACGGGACTGTGGAAGGTGTGTTTTTGAAGGAATTTGAGTTAGGCAGTCTGACAGGAAATCACATGAGTGTGGAGCCCCCAAGGGTGGCTCTGCTTTGATGGGCAAGGTTGGCCTCATCGGGAGAGGAGGCTGCAGGGCCGAGGCATGGGCCTGTCACTCGGGGGCCTGCACACTATAACAAAGGCCGTGGAGAGGGCTTAGTGCAGGTCTGTTCAAGGCAAGGGGTGAATTCATGGTTTGGAAAAGGCGCTGCTCCAGATGCACACAGAGGGTGCACATTAGTCAGGCACTGTGAGTGGAGACAGTTCAGAGGGTAGGTGCTTCTGGGAGAGCAGTTGCATATCTGAGAGCTGTTTACCCTAGCAACAGGTCATTGTCAGAGATACCCAATAAAGGATATATTTATTTAGCGGGTGAGTACTGGGTTTCTCTAAAACTCCCATAGTACATAGATAACTCAGTAACAGTGAAGAAAATGGAGGCCTCACGTTCCCAAGGAGCACCTCCTCACATTTATCTGTCACAGAGAAGCCCCACAAAAGGAAGTTTCTAGAAGGCAGATGTATAAATGATCAAAGATGCCAACAAAGCATCACAAATCTGGAAGAGGTGAGGATAGATTTCAGAGCGAGCATGGATGTGCCATAGCCTTTCTTTTGGACTTTTAGCTTCCAGAACTGTAAGACAATAAACTCCTATTCTTTTCCATTCCCGTATTTCAGGGGGTCTGTATTATTACCGCTACCGCAGCCCCAGCAAATGCATGTAGGGACTGCTTCCCAGGGAATGGCGAGGGTGACTCCAGAAGAGGCAGACGCCCCAAACAGGGACCACTGTGCTCAGCAAGCCCCCTTCGCTGTCAGTCACTCTCCTTTCGGAATGAACCCATAATGCTTAGTGACACAGTATCCTCCGCAAGTGGCCCTTAAGGGGACTCGATAGAAGAAAGCTGTTTCCAGAAATGCCACAGCCACTTGAAATCTCCTGCCAAGTGTTTATTTAGTACCTCCAGCTCCTTGATCCTGCACTAGGCTCGGGAGTCTAAGACAAGGGAGTGTGGGCACCAGGGCGGTGGCTCCGCAGTTGAGAGCACTTGCTGTGTAAAGCCTATGACCTCAGTTCAGTCCCCAGAACCCACAGCAGGAGAGAAGCGATGCCTGAACCTCATCCTTTGCCCCCACACTCACACTATGGCACACGTGTGTCCCTACTAGCACAGACCATTAAATGCACACACACAGAGAGTAATAACACATATACATTTTTAAAGGCCAAAAGAAACCTGCAATCCCAGAACTCAGGAAGCAGATGCAAAAGGATCTCTGTGAGTTCAGGGCCAGCTTGGTCTACATAGTGAGTTTCATTGGCAGGCAGAGCTACGTAGTGAAATATTGTCTCTCTATCTCCAATTCCCAAGTGTATACTTATCAAATAATCATCAACAATGATTTATTGTCTGTTTATTGCATAAATACACTATATTAGGGGGCTGGGGAGGTGGCTCAGGGGGTAAAGTGCTGCCTCAGAGGCATGAGGGCCTGAGTTTGGATCCCAGAATGGAGAAAAGTTAGACATTGGTGGTGGGTGTCCATAACAGGGCACGGCTCAGGGGAACAGACAAGTTGTTAGCCAGCCAGTCTGGCAAACAAACAAACAAACAAACAAAAACAAAGAAGAGTTCCATGTTAAGTGTGAAACCCCAGTTAAATTAAGGCAGAGCTGGGTGATGGTGGTGCACACCTTTAATTCCGGCACTGGGGAGGCCAGCCTGGTCTACAGAGTAAGATCTAGGACAGCCAGAGCTACACAGAGAAATATTGTCTCCAAAAAAAAAAAAAAAGACACTATGTTAAGGGAAATGAAAACCTAGCTTTGGAGGGACACTGTGTCCAAGAGCAGAAACAAGTAGTTGTCGTTAGAGCTGTTGTTGAGTCATACAGAACTCCGTGTTGTGGACCAGGGAGATGGCTCAACTGGGAAAGCAGCTGCTGTGTAAGCATGAGGACCTGAGTTCAAATCCCCAGGACCCATGTGAAAGGGAAGCTGTGGCGTCGGGCACCTGGCACCCCAGTGCAGGAAGCAGTGACAGTGGAGCCCCAGAGCTCGCTAGCCAGCCAGTCTAGTGTCAACTCCTGCTTCCCTGACGGAGCATCTCCTACAAAAGTAAGGTGGAGGACAAAAGAAGAAAACATTCAGCATCAGCATCTGCTTTCCATACACACCTGTGCGGGTACATGCGAGAGAACATGGCAACATACTCAAGACTTGCACAGGCACGCACACTAAACACACAAAAACATCCAAGAAAATCTGGTTTTCTTTTCTCTTTTCTTCATTTTTCTTTCCTGAGGCAGGGTTTTATTATATAGGACAACTGGCCTTGGGCTTGCTATGTAGTTCAAGCTGGCCATTTGTTTACTTGCTGTGCATACATAAGCTCAGATGCTAATACACGCCACAGCATGTATGCGAAGGTCAGAGGACAATTTACAGGATTTGCTTCTGTCCTTTTACCAAGTGGCTTCCAAGGCTGTGCCTGTTTTTTTTTTAAATATATATTTATTTATTTTATATGAATGGGTGTTTTATCTGCAAGCGTGTGTGTATACGTCATGCATGCCCACAGAGGCCAGAAGAGGGCATTGGGTCCCCCTGGAACTGGAGTTACATATAGCTTGGGTTTTTTGTTTGTTTTCATTTATGCTTTGTTTTGTTTACAAAGAACTGAACACCAAAGACAAGGCTGATCTAGAACTCGTAGGTGGTCTTTATGTCTCATCTCCTGAACGTTTGAGATTTCAAGCATGTACCACCACGCCGAGAAAAGTTTGAACGTCAGTAGAAGCTGTTTGAGGTCTCCATGGGCTGCGTACCCTTCTCCCGTGCATTCATTTGATTCTTGTTGTAGTTCATTATTATTTTTATGTGCATGAGTGTTTTGCTTACATGTACATATGTGTACCACGTGTGTGCCTGGTGTTTACAGAGGCCAAAAGAGGGCATCAGATACCTTGGAAAAGGAGTTACAGAGGGTTGCGAGCTGCTATGTGGGTGCTGGGAACTGAGCCTGGGTCCTCTGCCAGAGCAGCCAGTGCTCTTAACTGCTGAGCCATCTCTCCAGCCCCCTGGTTGTTTATTATTGCACACGGACTACATACATGGCCTTGTGTTAGATTCAGTGAGTATATGGAGAATTTAAATATGGTTTGCTTTTATGGTCTTCATTTGCTTTTTATAGGAGGCTGAGGCAGGAGAATCACAAGTTCAAAGCTAGCCTGGGCTACACGGTGGAACTCTGTTTCACAAAAAATATGGTTTGGTTTCAATTGATTACCAGTTTATATCTGTGTAGGAGAATTACAGGGCACCCTCAAAGTAACAAAATTAGCACATGATGGATACAATCTGATATTCAAAGAAATGCTTCAGGAGCAAAATATTTTTCCAGACCTAAAGCAGAAATAAAAACTGTAGATTCCAGGCCTAAAGCAGAAATATGAAATCAACTGTAGATTAGTTGGTGGTACCAGAGTGACTTTAAAGCCAGTCTGGACAATTTAGCAAAACACTGTCTCAAAAGTTTTTTAAAAAAGTCGGTGGTGGGGGTACTAAAGATAGAGCTCAGTGATAGGTAGGGCACATGCCAATCCCAAGTGCCTCATGTACAATAAACGAAAGTCCTAAACTTGGGGAAAAAGGCATCTGAAGGTGCAGCTGCCTGACATTCAGAGAAATGGGAAAGGTAAAACAAAAGAGTCAGGAGGGTCTATCCAGTGTACCTGAGTCCCAGGTTCCACCTAGTTTATCCAAATGTTAGAATTATCCTCATTCGGAGTGTGTCTCCTCTATCCCCATGCCTGTCTCTACCACGGGAATTGGACATGGAGAGGCAGGAGAGGAAGGACTCGGGTTTTACAGCTACAGAAAATCGGTAACATGAGTCAAGTGATCAGCGAGAGCCTGCAAATTAAGTCTCGGGGACATCCAGGGCAGATGCTGGAAAAGAGGTCCGGAAACCAGACCACAAATGGCCACGCAGCTTCACTGTGGAGCCAAAGGTTTGTAGTTAGTTAGCTAGAGATGATGATGGCTGAGTGAAATCAAATTGCATTCAAGCAAGGAGAGTCCAGAGTAATGCATCAAACACACTGGGCGTGGCTTCCCGGGGCAATAGATGTTGGGTTGTCTTAAATGCTATGATTGAGCTGGCGGTGTAGCTCAGTGGTAGAGCACTTGCATCGCATGCTGGAAACCCCGGGTTGCACAAATAGCCCCACAGTGATAACAAGAGTGACGATAATGAAGGAAATAAAAGAAAGGCTGAATTATTCAAGACAGGTAGCTTGTCGGTCCAGTAGGGATGATGTATCCGTTTCTCTTTCCAAGTCTTCAGTCTCTGGAGCCATCCAGCTAGGCTCTCTGCTCTGCTTCTGTGGTCACTAAGCAACCTCCTGATGAACTGTGGTCCCCTGCATGGATCTCCCTCTCAGAAATACTAGGCTGAGTTCTTCTTCTCTCTTGACCTTTATTTCTCTACGTGTTTTCCTCACAGTGAAATGTATTTGATCATCCCCTTGTTACAACATTAATATATGCTGCTTATAGAGGAAACAGACATGCAAATAATCCTTCAACACAGAACAGCTACTATCAAGAGTTTCATGCGAGTCCAGGTCCTCTTCATGCGGCTATGCCCCTACAACACATATGTATATCTGCCTTTTGTGGTCGGTACTTATTTTTCTGTTGTATTAGGTAATTTATTTAATTATATAAATTATATGAGTTAATTTTCATTTGTTTTTGGTGGGCATTGAACCTCATTTACTTATTTTTCTTAAAGTATTGCTATGTGGCTCAGGTTGTCATGAGTAGCTCAGGATGGCCTAAAACTCATGCTAATCTTCCTGTCTCAGCCTCCTGGGTGCTGGGATTGTAGGTGTGGGTCACTGGGCTATGCTTTGTGTTCTTTCTCATCATTTGGATATTAAGGGCTGATGAGATGGCTCAGTGGGTAACGACACTTACTGACAAGCCTGAGGCCCTGAGTTCGATCCCCAGAACTCTCAGGTAGAAGGAGAACACTAAACTTCCCTAAGTTGTCTTCTGAGCTCTACCTATTCTCTGACAAATAGAGCCCCAACTCCACACACATTATGAATGCAGACACCTTAGGGTTCTTTCATCATCTTTGGTAGCTATTTCTTCTCATAATTTTTCCTCAATGTATTGTGATAACCATGATTCCAAATGATTTATTTATTTCTAGTTATTGTTTTATTGCTACTAATCTTGTGTGAGCATGAGTGTGGACAGACATATTGTTAGGGGGAGCATACCTTGGGTGTCAATTCTCACCAAAGGAACACTGCAATTGCAGACACATGCTACCATGGCCAGATTTCTGGGGTTTCTGGGGATTCAAAATCAGGTCCTCATGCTGTCGAGGTAAGTACTGTGTTCACTGAACCATCTCTCCAGCCCTGCATGCCCATTTTTAATGGCCACACAGTATTGTGTTCCTTGAATACTCTGTGACTTATTTAAGTAGGGCCTTATTGTGGAACAGTAAGATTGTTAGTGGTGTTTTCCTCTTGCAAATAGCGTCTCAGCCAGCTTCCGTCCAAGTGTACATAAGTGCTCATTCACTTGGGCTAAATTCGCCTGGGCAGAATAGTGAGATCAAGCCGTGTGAGCATTTGAAGGACCAATTGGCCTCCATGCAGGAGCCGTCAATCTGCACCCCACCACCTGGAGGAGGAGAGTTCTCATTCGCTGCCGTCCTTGCCCAGGGTGGATATTTTCCGTCTTTTTAGTCTTTGCCAATCCGTGGGCACAATGATGGGTTATTGTTGCTTTAATTAGCATTTAAAATTGTTCCCAAGGTTTTCTCATTTATTTAACAAATATCATTCAGAGCATGTTGTGTGTCAAACACTGTGTTAGGCATCACAGATACAATGGGGAAGACAAAGGGCCACAGATGTTGATCTTACACAGGTTTTTAATTTAATGAAAGAGACAGACAGTAGCGAAATGATCCCATAAACAAAGGTCAGACCAAACACACACACACACACACACACACACACACACACACACACACACACGCATGCACGCATGCACACAAATGCGCATATGTATGCGCACACGCGCGCGTGCACACACACGGCACGAAGGACAAACACTAACTGCTCTCTGAGCATAAAATACGGGGACTTAGGCTTTGTGGGAAGGCTTCCCTGAGGAAGTGGTAATCAAGTTGGTAAGTAAAGGCAGAATAGGCATTATCAGGCAAAGCAAGTTAGGAAACATTTTTGCGTGAGCAACATGCAAAGGCCCAGAGGTGGGAGGGAACATGGTGTGCTCAGCTCAGTGAGTTGGGGGTGAGTTCAGAGATATGTGCAGGGCCAGGACTTCTAAACCTTAGGGCTAGTCAGTCATGCTAAGAATTTTTGTGTTTATGCTAAATGTAAAAGAAAATCAGGAGTAATATCGCGATCAGACTTGGTATGAAATTCTTGCTATGGCTGTAGCATGCAGGGCAGGGAGGGGAGAGACTACATAAGCGGATGAGGCAGAAGGAGTATTCAAGAGGGAGGGGGTGAGCCTGAGCGATAAGGCTTGAACCAGTGTGGTAGTCTTACAGACACGGAAACCAGTTTACAGGCACAGATTCTAGCAGTATTAGGACAGATAAAATGGAAGCAGGAACTGTGTTAAAAAGTCTTCCCTAAGGAGCTAATGGTAGTTAATTGTTGCTGGAGAAGGGGAAATGGCTTTCTTCAGTGGTATAGACATTGGTAGGTTACCCATGCTCCAGGAAATAACTCTTACACACGCTCCTGCAAGCAGCCCCAATTAACCTCAGGGAGGAGCTGGGTACGGTGGCACACACCTTGAATTTCAGCCCCAGTGAAACAGAGGCAGGAGGATCTCTGTGAGTTCGAGGACAGCCAGGGTATTACAGTAAGATGCTCTTTCCAGATAGAGAGACAATAATAAGCCAAATTCAGAGAGTTAACAAACCAAACAGACATGAAGGTATGAGGTGGAGTTGGGAAGAAGCTCAGTTGGAGGGACATGAAAAAGTGACACACACACATTCACATGCGCACACACACACACTCACATGCACACACATTTTTTCAAAGAATAAAAATACATTAGGAGCCGGGCGGTGGTGGCGCACGCCTTTAATCCCAGCACTCGGGAGGCAGAGGCAGACGGATCTCTGGGAGTTGGAGACCAGCCTGGTCTACAAGAGCTAGTTCCAGGACAGTCTCCAAAACCACAGAGAAACCCTGTCTCAAAAAACCAAAAAAAAAAAAAAAATACATTGGGGACCCGTAAGATGACTCAGTAGGTAAATGTGTTTGCTGTGCAAGCCTGGTGCCCTGAGTTCAATCCCCAAAACCCATGTAGAAGGAAAAGGGAGGAACTGATCCCATGAAGTTATCTTGACCTCCACGTTCCCAGCACCACCACCATCATCAATACAATTTAATAAAAAGTTAGAAAATTAAACCATTATTTGGGATTTTAAAAAGCTTATGTATATGCCTGCCTGTGAGTCTGTACACCATGTGCGCAGTGCCCCAGAGGTCAGAAAAGGGTGATGGATTCCCTGGATCCAGAGTTACAGATGGTCATGAACCCCCAACGTAAGTACTGGGCATCAAACCTGGGTCCTCTGGAAAAGTAGTACTCTTAACCACTGAGTCATCTCTCCAACCCTAGATGAAATTTTAAAAAAAGTAAATGTAAAACAAAACCCCATTAATTTTCAGTTGGCTGTGATAGCATGTGCCTGTATTCCCAGTATTTGGGAGGTTGAAGATGGAAGAGCGTAAGTTCAAGACCAGACTGAGTTAATGTAGTAAGGCAGTCTCTCACCATAATCCCTACCCAACCCCCCACTGCTCCAAACACCAAACATTAATTGCCAGCAAGTCTTGACCTATCTCTAGTCTGATTCTCTCTCACTAGCTAACAAACCCTGTCCCAGGCGGTCTGCCTTCTGCTTAGACCGTGCCCTGTCCACTCCTGGGACCTCCAGTCTGCCCTCCACGGGACTTTTATAAAATAGCAACTTGACTAAGCTATAATTCACATACCACACAACCAATACAGCTCAGGGCTGGAGAAATGACTCAGCAGATAAGGAGGACAAACTGCTCTTGTGTGGACCCAGGTTCAACTTCTGGCACCACACGTGATGACTCACAACCTTCTGTAACTCCGGTTCCAGGGCATCTGAAGCCCTCCCTGTTCTGGCCTCTGTGAGCAATAGGCACATATGTGACGCACAGACATACACACAAGAAAAAAACACTCAAGCACATGAAATAAAATCCAACTAAAAATGCACACACAGCTCAGTGGCTTTTAGTATTTAACAAGGTATGTATGGCTTTCGCGGTGCGTATTTTTAGAACATTTTCATCACTCCCAGAAACCCCATACCCATCAGTAGTCACTCCCCGTTCCCTTCCTGCCCTCCAGCTCTTGGCTGTAATTACCAATTACTACTACTAATTTGTAATTAGTGGTTACTAATCCGCTGTCTATCTCTGTAGAATTCTCTATTCTAGGCGTTTCACAAAATTAGAATCATACCGTATGTGGGTTCCTATTTGTTTCTTTTTCGGTTTCTTCATTTAGAATGTGTTCAAGGTTCACCAGAGTTGGAGTGTATATTAGAACTCCATTCATGATTTGTTGAGGAACATACTGTAATGTATGGACATTCTACATTTTATTGAAGCTATCCATCCATCGATGGAATATGTTATTTCCATCTTGGCTATCATGATCAATGCTGCTGCCACAAGCATTCAAGTATAAATTTTTGGATGAAAATATGGTATTGTGAATAGTGTGTATTTGTTGGCTATACCAATGGGTTATACTTTCATACATGAATATCTTGTACTTTGCTCATACAGTCCCTCACTATCTTTTCCAGTCCCAACATTTTCTGCTGGTCACTGTCTTCTTCTCAAGTAGTCATTCTATGTTCATGTGGGGTGTGCGTGTGTGTGTGTAGATTCCGCATATGATAAAAAAAACAGCCTTAGTCTGGCTTATTTTTTTTTGTTTTTTTTCTTTTCTTTTTTTATTGATAAAAGGAGAATAAAAAAAAAACAAATTTCCACCTCCTCCCAGCCTCCCATTTCCCTCCCCCTCCTCCCACTCTTCTCCCCCTCCTCTCACTCTTCTCCCCCTCCTCCCACCCCTCTCCCCTTCCCCCCACTCCTCTCCCCCTCCCTCTCCAGTCCAAAGAGCAGTCAGGGTTCCCTGCCCTGTGGTAAGTCCTAGGTCCTCCCCCCTCCGTCCATATCTAGGAAGGTGAACATCCAAACTGGCTAGGCTCCCACCAAGCCAGCACATTGCGTAGGATCAAAACCGCGTGCCATTGTCCTTGGCGTCTCATCAGCCCTCAATGTTCGCCATGTTCAGAGAGTCCAGTTTTATCCCATGCTTTTTCGGTAACAGTCCAGCTGGCCTTGGTGAGCTCCCAGTAGATCAGCTCCACTGTCTCAGTGGGTGGGTGCACCCCTCGTGGTCCCGACTTCTTTGCTCATGTTCTCCCTCCTTCTGCTCCTCATTGGGACCTTGGGAGCTCAGTCCAGTGCTCCAGTGTGGGTCTCTGTCTCTATCTCCATCCATCACCAGATGAAGGTTCTATGATGATATGCAAGATATTCGTCAGTATTGCTCTAGGATAGGGTCATTTCTGGTTCCCTATCCTCAGCTGCCCAAGGAACTAACTGGGGACCTCAGCTTGGGCACCTGGGAGCCCCTCTAGGGTCAAGTCTCTTTTTTTTTTGAGACAGCGGTTATCTGTGTAGCCTTGACTGTCCTGGAACTCGCTCTGTAGACCAGGCTGGCCTCGAACTCACAGCGATCTGCCTACCTCTGCCTCCTGAGTGCTGGGATTAAAGGCCAGCACCACCACGGCCCAGTAGTCTGGTTTATTTACACTTTTCCTGAAAATGACAATTGTATTATTTATGTCCCAGTAAAACAACATTGGGTGTATAACACATAACCTATTTTCTTTATTCATATCCTCTGTTGATGAGCATCTAGAATAATCTCATATCTTGGCTAATGCGAATGGTTCTATGATAAAATGAGTGAGCATATTGTCTATGTAGTGTGCTTACAATCTTTGTGGTATGGCTTAGCTCTTTTTCTGTTGCTGTGCTAAAATACTCTGGCACAAGACAAAAACTTAAGGAAGGGATGGTTCATTTTCGCTCACAGTTCACAGTGCAGTCCAGCATTGTCGGGAAGTCAAGACAGCAGGAACTTTGAAGTGCTGGTCGTATTTACCCACAGTCGGGAAGAAAAGAGCAATGAACGCTTGTGGTCACCTCATTTTCTCCTTTTCATACAGCCCAAGACCCAGCCCAGGCAATAGTGCCACCCATAATAGGCACGTTAACCTCACCTAAGTTCAGTTAACCTAATCAAGACAGTCTCTTAGAGGCATTCCCAGAGCCTCATCTCCCAGATTATTCTAGATCTCATTGAGTTGAAAATTGAGATTAACCATCACAATGTATATGACTAGGCGGCCATAGCTCCTTCTCATGGTAGAATTTGTAGAGTTTTGAGGAACCTTCATTCTGATTTCCATAGTGGTTCCACTAATTTACCTAACAGTGAAGATTAACTATTATAGAAATATATCTAACTGTAGAAATTATGTGATTTGATGATAGTGTTTAACGTTTGAATAACTGACAAACTGTTTTCCTAAATGGCTACACCATTATACTGGGCATGAGCATTTCAATGTCTCCTAATTCTTGGCAACACTTGTTATTGTGTCTTTTTTATTATAAACATCCAATTAGATGTGAAGTGACATTCCATTGTGTTTTTAAAAGTAGCATTTGTGTGTGTGTGGGGGGGGGGGGGGGGTGTGTGCATGTGCACACACCATGGCCTGGCATACATGAAGAAATCAGAGAATAAGTTTTGGGAGTCAGTTGTCTTCCTCCATCGTATGAGTCCTAGGGATCAGGTTGAGGCCAAGGTTTAGTGACAAGTGCCTTTACTGACTAACTGCTTGCTGGCTCTCACCGTGGTTTTGATTTGCATTTCCTGTCATGATGTGGTTCATAGACATCACAACAGTCTGTAAACATTCGTCTTTATAGCCACAGATAGATGTAGCCTTTACCCCTTATCAAGGAAACTTATCTTTGCAACAGATGAAGACCACTACAAAAAAATCACAACCAATAACAATGAAGAGTGGTGGAGCCCAGTCCCAATGGATACATTCACAAGACACTCCCACACTAAACACTCAGGGAACAATTGTAGAAGGGACCAAATAGACCATACGAGCCAGAGGATCAGGGTGTTTGTTGTGAGAGTGTCCTGTAGTAACTGCACCCATAAAGTCTCATCAACATGACCGCCTAAACGTGAGCTTAGTTTAGCTCAAGGCTGACACCAAAGAAAATGCCAAGCTGGATGGGAAAGAGCCCACAAGGCCCCAGCCCTCCACATCCAAGCACGAGAGGTGGTCTTGCCTAGGGAAGAATACAGCAGTTGATTGTCCAGTGCCAAACAGTCAGCCATGAAATCAAACATTAATATTATACAGACTAAGCAGGTTATATTTATTAATATAGATATATACGAATATATGCATATGTATATAACACATATATGCATATAATAACAATGAAATAAGAGACCATGCATGACTTTGAAGAAGAGTGGGGAGGGTTATATGAGAGGGTTTAGAGGGAAGAAAGGGAAGGGATAGGCATATAACTATAATGCCAAACATTAAAAAAAAACATTAAAAAGTGCGTGTAGGACTGACAAAGATATGAAAATCAGGTTACTTTTACTCAGGCATAGCAGCAATCACGTTTAATGTAAATAAAGACAGATATTGTCAGAGCAAATAAGAAGACATGCCCCCAACAGCTCTGTAAAATATCATTTTTTGTGAGGGTCATGCTTTATACTGCCATGAGTGATACGTAAGAGAACGGAGGGAAACGATGGCCACAGGAAAGCTGGCATGACTGGGTGAGAAATGCCAAGGCGAAGAATAACAATAGTAGAGGCAAAGGCACATAGTTAATAAACCATTTTAAATACGTCTGCCCGATAAAAGAGTTTCAAAGTTCATGAGGCAAAATTTGACAGGGCTAAATGGAAAAATGTCCTGCTAGGGTTTGTTTCAGTTTTCAGTACTATGGATACAATCAAGACCTTGGCACACATAGGCAGCTCCCCTACCACGGAGACACCACCTTGTTTTATTTAGTTTAGTTTTTGTTTTTTTGAAACAGAGTTTCTCTGTGTATCCTGGACTGTTCGGGAATTCGCTCTGTAGACCAGCCTGGCCTTGAACTCACAGAGATCTACCTACCTCTGCCTCCCAACTGCTAGGATTAAAGGTGTGGGCCACCAAGGCCTGGCTAGTTTACTCTTTTGTTATATTTCTTTTATGCGTGCCATTTCTTGAGCCTGCGCCACAGTTCATGTATGCAGAGAACAACTTGTGGGAGTCACTTCTCCCCTTCTACCGTCTGGATTGAAGTCAGGTTTAAGACTCTATGTTTTGCCTGCATGTATGTCCATGTAAGGGTGTCAGATCTTAGAGTTACAGACAATTGTGAGCTGCCATTTGGGTGCTGGAAATTGAACCTGGATCCTCAGGAAGAGCAGTCGGTGCTCTTAATCACTGAGCCATCTTTCCGGCCCCAAAATTGATTGTTCAAGTATTGAATAAATCAGCCTTGCCTTCCTGGAGTATATATCACTTGGTTATATTTTTTCTATATATTTACAAGTTGATGTGCTAATATTTTGTTAAATACTATCTATGCTTTTAGTGTCATATCAAAGAACCTGTCACCTAATACATGGTCACAAAGATCTACATTTTTTAAAAAGATTTTATTTGGCCGGGCGTTGGTGGTGCACGCCTTTAATCCCAGCACTGGGGAGGCAGAGGCAGGCGGATCTCTGTGAGTTTGAGGCCAGCCTGGTCTACAAGAGCTAGTTCCAGGACAGGAACCAAAAAAAGCTACGGAGAAATCCTGTCTCGAAAACTGCAAAAAAAAAAAAAGTAGATTTTATTTGTTTATTACATATACAGTTTTCTGCCTACATGTATGCCTGCAGGCCAGAAGAGGGCGCCAGATTACAGATGGTTGTGAGCCACCATGTGGGTACTGGGAATTGAACTCAGGACCTTTGGAAGAACAGTCAATGCTCTTAGCCTCTGAGCCATCTTTCCAGCCCCACAAAGATGTCCATTTAAGAGTTTCATATCATTAGTACTTATGGTTTTTGATTCGTGCATGTGTATGGCATGCACATAGGTAGGTGTGTGAGTGTGTGCCCCTGTGCCTTAAATGCAAACTTAAGAGAGGGATATCAGATGTGTTCTTTATCATTCTACCTAATTCCTTTAAGACAGAGTCTCTCCTCTGAGCTGGAGGCTAGTTCCAGGACAGCCAAAGCTACACAGAGAAACCCTGTCTTGGTACTGCCCGCCCCCACACACCAACTTTTTAAATCTAGGGTCTGGAGAGACGACTCAGCAGTTAAGACTAGTGGTTGCTCATGCAGAGAATCTGGGTTTGATTCCCAGCACCCGAATAGTAGCTTACAGCTGTCTGTAACTCCAGTTCCCAGGGGATCTGACATCCTCTTCTGACCTCCCTGGGCACTAGTCCTTCATGTGGTGTGTATACATACATGTAAGCAAAACACTCACACACATAAAGTAAAATAAGCATAAAATTTAAAAATATTTTATCTTTTTGTGTATAAAACACACCACTGTTTGCCTGTGCGTATGTGACCTCAGCCAACAGAGGCCAAAAGAGGGCATTTGATGCTGTCAAACTGGAGTTACAGATGGTTGTGAGCCACCTTGTAGATGCTGGGATTCAAACCCAGGGCTTCTGCAAGAGCAGCAAGTACTCTTAACTGTTGAGACATCTCTCCAGACTTCTTTGTTTTGGAGATGGGATCTCACTGTGTGGCCCACGATGGACTCAAACTCACAGCTATCTGAGTCTGTCTCAGTCTTATGAGTACTGTGAATACAAGCACATAACACCATGCGAAGTTTGCTTTTTCGTATATGGGATGTGGTAGGAGTCCAGCAAGTCTTTTGTGAAGGCGTTAAGTCGCAAACAATGCCACACCAGTTTGGAATTATGATTAATAGGGTGATATTTATTTAAAGGGGAAAAAACTTACAGATCACCGTCCCAGACAACAGCCCTCTGCGCAATCAGGAAGGAGTCTAGTTGCCGGAAACAGAGCAGGAAGCGAAAAGAGGTGAGAAGAGAAGTAGCCGCTTTTTTAAAGGGAGAGAGACCACGCCCCAATGGGCTGGTATCTCAGCAGCTATAGGCTGGAGGAGCGGAAGGACCTCCTGCAACACTTTTGCATGTGGATATCCATTTGTCCTAACATAATTTGTTTAAAAGATTGATTCCCCCATTGAATTATCTTGACAGATACTCTGGCCCCTTTCCAAAAATGCACGTGTTGAGATTATAACCACAATGTCATGATATTGGGAGTGGGGTCGCTGGGACATTAGCCTCCTTATAAAAGAGCCCCATCTGCTGTGTGAGGACATAGTACCAAGGTGCCAGCTATGAATCAGAGAGAATCTACCAGCACCTTGACTGTGGCTTCCCCAGCCTCTTGAACCAAGAAGAATAAATTTCTGTTGTTTATAAGCTGCCTGGTGTGTGATATTTTGTCAATAGCAACCTGAATGTACAAGACAACACTCTTGCTGAAAATCAATTGACTATAAACCACAGGGTTTATTTCTGTACTCAAATCTATTCAATTGATCTTTATGTCTATTCTTAAGCTAAGACCTTTCTGTCTTTTTTCCATTGTGTGTCTGCATTGTGTGCATGGGGAGGGGCACGATTTGCATGTGTGCATGTGAGGGCCCAAGGTTGATGGCAGGAATTATCTGTGATGCTTATTCACCAAGGCAGAATCTCTCAGTCAAACCCAGAGCTCACACATATGGCTAGTTTTGCTAGCCAGCTTGCTCTGGGGATCCTCTCCCTGGGCTATCTTCCTAGTCTCTCACTGTCTTGATTAATGTAACTTTGTGATGAATCTCTCTCTCTCCCTCCCTCCCTCCTTTCCCTTTCCATGGTGTGTGTGTGTGTGTGTGTGTGTGTGTGTGTGTGTGTGTGTGTTTAGGACATCTCTGTGTAGTCAAAACTGCTATAGTAGCCTAAGCTGGCCTCAAACGTATAATCTTCTTGCCTTTGATCTGTTGAATGTTTCTCCTCTTGGACTTTTTGTTTGTTTGTTTGTTGTTTGTTTGAGATGGAGTCTAGCTGTCTAGCCCTGGTTGGCCTGCTCCTACCTAACCCAGGTTGGCCTTTCTTATCTCAACAGTGCTGGGGGACGGATCTGCACAACCACACTTGGCTAACATTTTCATTTCCTTTTCATATTTTGCACTTCTGGGAATCAGATCCAGGGTCCCACACATGCTCCCCCACTATTCTGGACCTTAAACCCCCCCTTTCCAAACTATTTTGACCATTCTGCATCCTTTAAATTTCCATATAAATTTTAAGATCAGTTCTCCAATTTCCAGAATTACAGATAGTTTTGATTTTGATATAGATTGCTTTAAATCTACAGGTTGATCCGGGAATGATTGCCTTTTAAACAACTTTAAACCTTAGTACAAAAATCATTAACGATAAATTTAACAAAAGAAATGCAAGCGGTTGGGGAGAGGGCGCAGCTGGGGAAGTGTGTGCCACACAAGCAGAAGGTCTTGAATTCTGATCCCCAGCACCCACATAAGCTGGGATGGTTGTGGTTCTGTACATTTATAAGCCCTGCATTCAGGGAAGTGAATGACAGAGAGGAACAGAGACAGGCAGATCCCTGGAACTCATTCAACAATCAGCCTAGCCAAATCAATGATCCTCAGGTCCCATGAGAGACCCTGTTGCAAATGTAAGAAAGGTGAGGAGCGATTGAAGGAAGGCACCCAGCATTGACCTCAGGCCTCCATACTCTTCCATACCTGTATGGACACACATGCACAGCACACACACACACACACACACACACACACACACACACACACACCAAAATCAATGCAAGATTGATACACTGAAAAACAAGGCCTAGGATGTCATTCTGTTGGCAGAGTGCTTGCTTAGCATGAAGGAGGCCCCCTCTATTTGATTCCTGAGCACAGAATACAGCTGGGGAATGGTGGTCTAAGCTTGTAATTCCAGCTAGGAGGAGACAAAGGCAGAAAGAGCAGAAATCCAAGGTTATCCTTGGCTACAAAGTCAGTTTGAGGCCAGCCTGGACTACTTGAAACCTGCCTCAAAAACAAAGCGAAATCAAACAAAAGCAACTCATAGAACATTACCTAATGGATGAACTCTGATTGGTGATTACTGACTGCCAAACTTCACTTGGTATCCATCGCTTCGATTCCCGTCTCTTCTAGAGTAAATGTCTACTATTTGGTCCTTTCTAGGATTTCTTTTCATTTGATCAGAGTTGTTAAGCAGTTCACGTTCAGTCGTTCATACATGGTTGTTTAGCATATTTCCCTATAATCCTTTTCACTTCCGTACAAATTTTCTCTTTTCCTTTTTTCTCTCCAGTTCTTTCACTTTTGCTCCAATCTTTGTACTCTTTCCTGTGCTGTTGTGGGTTTTCAAAAATTATTATTTTCTATTTTTAAAAAAATATTTATTTTGCCGGGCGATGGTGGCGCACGCCTTTAATCCCAGTACTCGGGAGGCAGAGGTAGGCGGATCTCTGTGAGTTCGAGACCAGCCTGGTCTACAGAGCTAGTTCCAGGACAGGCTCCAAAGCCACAGAGAAACCCTGTCTCGAAAAACCAAAAAAAAAAAAAATTTATTTTTTACGCATATGCGTGTTCTGCCCAGGTGCGTACATGTACATCCCATGTGTCCGTGGTCCCTGAGATCAGAACAGTGTTGAATCTTGGAGAACTGCAATTGCAGGTGGTTGTGGGACACCATGCGGCTGGTGGGCACTGGACTCGGGCCCTCTGTAAGAGCAGCGGAATGGTCTCTTCGACCTCCCCTTATTTTACTCTTGATGGTGTGTATCCGAGTGGGCTGCTGGAGGGTATGGACACTTGAGCCTCATGCCCATGGCGGAGGCCAGAAAGAGGCTGTTAGATCCCCTGGCGCTCGACTTGCACGTGCTTGTGAGGCACCTGTCATGGATCCTTACCAAGAGCAGTGTGTGCTCTTAACTGCAGAACCATCCCTCCAGCCTCCACTGTGGGTTTTGTTTGACCTTGCTCTGGTAGTTCCCTGCGGTGGGAGGCTAGGCTATAGATCTGAGCGCTTTCTTTCCCTTCTTAATGTAGGTGTTTATAGCTACGCATTGCCCTCTGTGTACCGCTCTGGCTTTACCCCTTAGCTGGCAGTGTAGTATGCTACCATTTCCGTTCACCACATAAGGACTCTTCCTCATCTGCCTTCTCCTCTCATCTTTGGCCCACTGCTGCTAATAAAACTATGCTGCTGACCTCTTTCTTGGTTCTAGACCCCTGGCTTCTGGTTTCTTCTTACAAGGACATTAGACCTCTTCAGGACGGCCCCATCCTCATGAGCTGATTACCTCCCAAACATCCCAGCTCCAAATATTGTCACATTAAAGACTGGGGTTCAGCATATTAATGTATATTGGTAACTCACTAATTTACTTAATAGATAATAGACATAGGGCTGGGGATGTAGGTCAGTTGGTAAAGTTCTTGCCTAGGCTCTGTGAAGCCCTGTGTTGGGTCCCCAGCACCACATACACTGGGCACAGTAGTACACACCTGTAATGGCAGCATCTGGGAGAGGGAAGCAGGTGGATGATAAGTTCAAAGTCATCTTTGGCTGCGTTGAAAGTTTGAGGCCAGCCTGGGCTGCTTGAAAGCCTGTCTTAAAATACAAAGAAAAAATAATAATTGATTTATTATAAGATAACGTTCTTCTGCACATCCTACAGATTTGGAGGTATTTAATATTCCTATGACCCTATATTATAGATTCTCTTCTTATCCTTATTATAATGATGTAAGAAAACAAACTATGGAACAAAGAGGTTTAGTATATTGCTTAAGGCCACGTAGCTAGCAAGAAGCTCTGTGAGGCTTAAACATAAGGGGTCTGGCTTCAGATTCCATTTTTTTTTTATACCAAGCCACATGGATGAATAAGTTTGAACAGCTTGAAGAGAAACCATTAAAAATTTTAAAATGTTCATTTGCTATTTGTGGGGTATTTGCCTCAAACGGCGAACAAGATTTAAACAATGTATTTAAAAGCCCAGAGAAACTGGGTGAGTCCAGCTGTTGTAGCTTCATACCATGAACTTTGCAAATCCGATTTCCCATCCAGTGTGAGAGAGGAAGCAGCGGAGGGTGTGAGTTTTCTCTACCCTCAAGCCTTAGCCACTACCAGCTTCTGGGTGGTTTGGAAGAGACTGATACCAGATCTGAAAATGTCCTGAGCTACCGCTACTAACCGAGGACTTTAGGGAATGAATCTTCAAATTCAACTTGGTAGAGCTCAGCGATTCCTAAGACTGTGTTTTCTCATGGAGGAGACAATGCATCTGAACACACTGAACCAGAAACAACGGGAGGCGAAGCAAGGCTCTGCTGATTTGGTCAAGGAAATGCAGACTCCACCTGGCCATGTGGATTAGGCAGATGGCGACTGGAAGCGTCTCATCTCCTATTGCAGAGCTGACTTGAGCCCAGGAGACGCATAGATTCTGAAGACTGCTATGGCCTATTTGGTGGGGAATAAGTCAGGATGGCATGAGGACTCCCTGGGTACAGGGGTAGAGGGAAGGATGCAAAAGAGGGTTTAGAGCACAGGGTCCTGAGAGCTCAGACCTGGAAGGAGAAGGTCTCTCTCATCTTAGGCTAGATGCATAGAGCCAGGAACTCAGAAGCCCAAAATGACTAGGGTCAAAACAACAGGGACAGAGCCAGCCTCCAGATGCCCCATACCTAGCAGAGGTCTGGGACGTGTGACTGTTCTGTCTTTTGTGTGGCAGCCATGGTAGGGTGCAGAGGCGCAGCTGACTATGATGAGAGGCAGGTGAGGCTCATAGACTTTTTTTTTTGATACAGGGTATCTCTGTGTGTCCCTGGAACTGTCCTGGAACTCACTCTGTAGACCAGGCTGACCTCGAAATCACAGAGATCTGCCTGCCTCTGCCTATGAAGTTCTGGAATTAAAGACATGAGCCACCACTACCCAGTCTCAGACATTTTAAAAGTATTTATTTTTATTTTTTTATGTATGTGAATGTTTTCCTTTTACACACACACACATACACACACATACATATACATACACACATGTGTGTGAATGTTTTCCTTTTACACACACATATATATACCATGTACACGCAGTATCTGAGGAGGTCAGAGGAAGGTGTCTATCCCTGGACATAGAGGTATATAGACAGTTGTGAGTCACCCAATGTGGGTGCTGGGAACCGAACCTGGGTCCTCTGGAAGAGCAGCATGTGCTCTTAACTGCTGTGTCATCTCCTCAGCCCAGGTATTTATAGAAATGTAATATAACTGCCTATCGTGGTAGAAGTCATAGTCCACACAAGCAATTTTGTTCGTTGTTTTTGTTTGCTGGGAGGTTTTGTGTTGCTGGGGATCTAGACAAAACTCTAGCACTGAGCTATATCCCTAGCCTTTGGCTTTTGGAGACTAGTTCTTGCTATATACAGCCCAGGCTAACTTGGAACTTACTATCAAGTTCTGGGATTCCAGGCATGGATTAATTCACTTGTTTTGATACATATAAACAATTGTTTAACAAATGAACAAAATACAAGTTTTAAAGGCATTTTTTAAAAGATTTATTTATTATGTATACAGTGTTCTGTCTGTCTGCTTGCTGGCCAGAAGAGGGCACCAGATCTCATTACAGATGGCTGAGAGCCACCATGTGGTTGCTGGGAATTGAACTCAGTACCTCTGGAAGAGCAGTCAGTGCTCTTAACCTCTGAGCCATCTCTCCAGCCCTTAAAGGCATTTTTATGATCGCATTAGGACTATAGAAATTTTATGTATTTCTTTCCTGACTAAATTATCAAAAGCTGTGCCATAATTTTACATATAAAGTCAGGCATGGTACATACCACCATCTCTGCACTTGGAAGGTACAGGTAAGGAGGATCAGAGTTCAAGGCCAGCCTCAGCTACTCAGCAAGTTGAAGGCCAGCCTGAGCTACCTGAGACCCTGTCTAACTCTCCCTTACCCCCACTGAAGAATTTTACAAGTGAATGTGGTCTAAGCTTCTCAAGATGAATGGCCAATTGCTAAGCAAAGTGGGGGGTCCTCCTAACATCCCTGAATGATATCATCCTTCCATTCCCTTACTTTCTTCTCCCCTTTCTTCCCTTCCCCTTCCTCTCTGGTTTTATTGAGGCAGGATCTTGCTATGTAGCCCTAGCTGGCTTGTAACTTACTATGTAGAGCAACATGGCTTCATGCTAGTGGCCATCCTCCTGTGTCTGCCTCCTAAGTGCTGGGATTATAAGCATGTAACACCAAGATCAACTCTGAGATTAAAAGTAAACTTTTATGAGTCGGTGGAGGTGGCAGGGTGATGGGGCCCAAACCTAAGCCTTGGGCATCTAGGGTAAGTATTGCTAGCCCTTCTTGTGGAATAATCTTTTTGTACACTCTGAAGATGTGTCACTCTGGTTGGCTTAATCAAGAACTGAATAGCCAATAACTAGATAGGATTTCCCAACAGAGATGATGCTGGGAAGAAGAAGGCAGAGATGCCAAGAGACAGAGCAAACAGGATGGGCAGTGTGGAGATGAAGTAATAAGGCCATGAGTCAGAAAGTAAATGAATAGAAATGGGCTAAATTAGGTTATAAGAACTAGTTAGAAACAAGCCTAAGATAAGGCCCAGCTTGCATAATTGATATGTCTCCGTGTCCTCATTGGGGAGCCAATGGTCCTGATGAAAATGTCTGACTATAAGCCCCCTTTCTTTGTTTTGCTTTTAAAATGTTATTTAATATGGATATGTGTTTTGCCTGTGTGTAGATCTCTGGCAACATGTGTGGAATGGCCACAGAGGCCAGAAGAGGGAGTTAGATCCTCTGGAACTGCAGTTACAAATAGTTGTGCATGCCGACATGGGTCCTCTGCAACAGAAGCAAGTGCGCTTAACTGCGAAGCCATCTCTCTAGCAACCCCTGCCTTTTAAAAAAGTAGTCTTAGCTTCCTTAGACCTCATTATGTAGACCAAGCTGGCCTTGAATGCATAGCTCTGCCTGCCTCTGCCTTCTGAGTGCTGGAATTAGAAGTGAGTGCCACCAAGCTCCTATCACAAATCTCTAAATGGAACCAGAATAAATAGCTCCTACTGGCCTAGTTCATTTTTTTAAATACCAGTGTTCTATTCTTATTATTGGGTCGATCAATACTGATCAATGACCAACAATGAGTCTGGAAATGTGCCCTTTTGAGTTCATACAGTTGATTAAACGCTTGGGAAATGCTTTTGCTTTATTGCTCTTACAATGCACTTTCATTGACAATTTATTCCATATGTATTTACCTGTATTTTTTATTAGGTGATCTGCAAAGGCAAAAATATGAGTAGTCTGTCTAAACAAACTCTCCTAGAATTCCAGGTATCTTGTTTGGATTTGTGATCAGACCCATGGCAATTAATTATTTTTTTAAATATATTTGCATTAGTTCTTTGGGAATTTTGCACAGTGTATTTTGATACTACTTACCTCTCTTCCCCCATATCCACCCCACATTGCCTCCCAGCCAACTTTACTCCATGACAGTTTAATTAAATCCCTAATGTCTGACCCGGGATTTGGGAACTAACATTTTTATTGTTATCACTGCCGAAAGCTGCTGCATTTTCTTTGGAAACCGGAAGTGTCCTGTTTTGAATGTTGAGAAGCTTGGCCCCTAGTGTCACCTGAACGGACAGTCACAGGACCTTCCCTTGAGGTGAGCTAGGAAGCCATTTGTAGTGAAGACCATATCAAGCTCAGAAAACATCCTTGGCTCTTTGCCAACTTGTCACAAAGTGAGCACGTCAAGTCCCTAAGTTCCACAATAAGGATTGTATTCTCAGGGAACTTGCATGGTGGCAGATGAACCTCCATGTCAAACAGTGACACAAAGGCCACCTGAGGATCCCTTCATGGAGCTGGGCCCTTGAATACTGCGTGCAAACATGGAGGGTGTTTGTCTCGTCTGTGGTGCTCACAAGCTAGAGCTTACGGTCTGGACAGGAGAAAATCACATCAGTAAAGCCTTATTCAGTGGCTTGAGTCTGACTTAAGATCTCCATTCCCAAAGGCCCAGGGCGCGGTCTCTTTATTGCTCTGGACTGTAACAGCTAGACTGTCTTTCTGTCCCCTTTCCTGCCCAGACTGTAAGCTCCATAATTTGAGTAAGATGTGCGGCACACAGAAGGTGATCTGTAAGCCCTTATGAAATAAATGAGTATACATCAATCAATTCCACTCACCGTCTCCCCCTTTGAATCCTGACTACGTCTCTGTCTTCTTCCCTCAGCTAGAGATTGACCTTACAGATGGCTTAAAATGGAACGACTTCCTTAGGAGCCGGCTTCACCAATTAGCTGCAAGTCAATATGCCCCCAGGTGATGGGACCCTACTTTACAAAGTTATTTAATGTTGGGCAGTGAGGTTACAAAAGAAAATGCCGTCAAACTCAATGGTTACAATTTCACCTTAATTGTTTCCAACAAGAACACAGCATGACTGGTTCCTCTGAGGTCCTTTCTGACCAGGAGGTGACACAACCTTGGGGTCCAGCTTGCTTTTCTGTTGCCGTGATAAATACCACAACTAAAAGAAACTTAGGGCAGGAAAGGGTTGGCTTCAGTTCACACTTCCAGGTCACACAATCCATCACTGATGGAAGCCAGGACAGGAACTCTAAGAAGGAACTGAGACAGGAACCATGAGCACTGCCATCCACTGGCTCACTCCCTGACCAGTTTTCTCATGCAGCTCAGCCAAGGGGTACTGCCCATAGGGGGTTTGGACCTCCTACATCACTTAGCCATCACATGACAGTACACCACAGCCAACTCTTCAGCTAAGATTCCTTTTTCCCAGGTGACTCTAGATCAGGCCAAGCTGACCATAAAAACAAACCAGGACACCAGCCACCAGCTTACCCAAGGTGCTTCAACTGTATTTGCTAGGGTTCGTGAAATACCTGAGGGAAAGGTAGATTGAACTTTGGAAAGAAGGAAGAGGGCTAGTTAGAAGTGTTTTCTGCACCACCGTGATATTTGTAGTCCTTAGCTGGGGGACCAGGGATGCAGGGCGCTTGCTTTAGTGCTTGCCCAGTTTGCACAAAGACCTGAGTTCAATCCGGCACAGGACATTTTGATACACGCTTGTGTGGTCCCAGCGCTTAGAAGATACAGGCAGGAAAATTCAGCGTGCACAATCATCTTCAGCTACATAGGGAGTTCAGAGCCAGCTGGGGAAACCCGAGATTCTGAGGTGAGGGTAGGGGGCTGAAATGTTTAAGGATGTAATAATGTAAAAGTAAAAAGATGAGGTTAAGGGTATTAGCTGGCTAGCATGATACTTCATAGAATGCTATCCTGGTGGGTTTTGCTAAGACTCATAGCCAGTTCTTCACCTTTGCAATTTAAACCCCTCAGTCTCAGAAGGTTTGCTTATGCTAGGCAAGTACATACTAATCAAAGCAGCATACCAACTTAATAATTTACAAAAAAAAATGTGCAACACCAGGGGCGAAAATCTTTGAGAAAAAAAAACAGTGACAGATTTGGGCATATAAATATTTCAACTTCTTTACACAGAATTAACTATCAATAAAATTACTGGCAAAGGATGACTATCCATAGGGAAAAGCCTCATAGGAGCTAACAAGAGAAAGGACATGTGTTTCCATGTAAAAGTAGTGCAAGGCACATACAGGGAATTCACGAAAACAAGAACTACAGCTGGCCAGTAACTGAACATCTCAGTCCTCCCGCTGCTAGCTATGGTGTGCTGTCACCTGCTTGCCAAACTCGGGATGTCATATTGATAACTGGAAATCAGTCGTGGTGAGAGTATTTACACCATGGAAACCAGCAAGTGACGTGGAGCAGCCCTGTCGCTTGTTGCTTGGAGAGCTAGCTATTAAATATTTACTGGCTCAACGCTGTGTGCAGTCAATCACTGCCGATCACCTGGACCTTTCCCAAGTACACTGAAGCGGGCCCATATCTTCTGTCCCCTCGGCGTCTTTAGAGAAACTCTGACCCCTACCTACATACTTCTGTTTTCCTTCACAGTCAGTTGTACGTGCTGAATCCCGTCCGTCATGTCTTAGTCATTCTTCAACACACGTAAGTGGTTTGGAGGCCACCAGTCCTCCAGACCTTGTCTCTGCAATAGCTGTTGCTGAACCGGAAGAGCTCCAAGAAGCTGGAGTTTTATTTTATGGCTATGTTTTATCTTCCTTGACTGTCTTCCCATCCACCCCTGTGTGTGTGTGTGTTGTGTGTGTGTGTGTGTGTGTGTGTGTGTGTGTGTGTGTATTTCTTGGAGTGAAACCCAAGGAGTCTCTCATGCTCGGCAAGCACCGAGCCACAATTCAAACCTGCCAGGTTTTTCCACCATATTCACTTCTGTTGATTATTCCTTTCTTCTTGACATTCCCTCATCCTTGAGCGCCAATGACACACAACCTTGGCTGGCCCTCCAGTTTCTGTCTTTTCAGATTCTTCCATGTCCACTTCTATTTCCCTTCCTTCCTGGTGGCACGGGAGATAGACCCCAAAGCCTCACACCTGCAATGCAGCGCTGTACCAGCTCAGCTCTAGCCTCTGCCCCTGTTCCACTTGGAAGTAATGGTATTTTCTGGAATTTAGTCTGCAGTCTTCCCTACTCTCCCCCTAGGTAATTTCCCTCATTCACGCGGGGTTCAATACCATGTATACACCAATGCTTTGCATATTTCTACCCCCCTCGGAACTGTAGCTTCCTACTCGCTCCAGCGGAACAGGAGTCCCTAGGTTGGCATCTGTCTTCCTTACTCTCCGAATCACCAAACCTGGGCCAATTTTACTTCCTAAATGTTTTCCAAATGCGTTCTCCATGCCGACCACGCTGTACAGGCCTCCATGATCACTCAGCTAGACTGCTGCAGTAGCCTTCAAACCCACCTTCCTGCTTGTAGTCCTCTTCTCTTTAGCCCTCCCCACCTGGAAGCCAAGGTTGTTCAAAACATGGCTGCTGTCACATCACGCTCCTGATGTAGGTCCTCCTCACCTTAATAGGCTTCCTGTTGCTTTCAGAGAGGTTTTTTTTGGGGGGGGAGGGGTTCAGTTGTAGGAATTGGACCCAAGATCTCAGGAGCACACGGCAAGAACTTTCTCATCATTGAGTATAGCCTCAGCTCCCTCCAGCCTTCCAGGATGGAAACAATGCAATGGCTTCGAGCCCTGCATGGCCTTGTTCTGCGCTACAGCCACTCAAGGCCCTGTGAACACCAGCAACTCTACCTTTCAGTCCCAGCCCAACTCCAATTCTTTGTTTTCTTTTTTTTCTTCCCTCCCTCCCTCCCTTTCTTTCTTTTTTCTTTTCTGGTTGATGGTGGTTCAAGACAGGGTTTCTCTTTGTAGCCCTGGCTGTCCTGCAACTCACTCTGTAGACCAGCCTGTGCTTGAACTCACAGAGATACGCCTACCTCTGCCTCCCAAGTGCTGGCTTCTTTCTGTTTTCTTGAGCACAGACTTCACACATACATTGCTTTTACCTGGACTGTCCTCACCGCTCTTCTCGCAGACTCCTATGGAATTTTCAGATCTCAGCTCAGACAGCACTTCTTTCATGGAGCCTTATACGCAGATAACTAAACTGCTGACCAAGTTCTATCAGTACCTAACCCCTTCCTCCAGCATTCTCTACTCCCGAGAGATGCAAAATAGCTCCTTGTTTGCTTGTTTGTTTGTTCATGCTTTTGTCCCTTTATTTACTTATGTGAAATTTTTATTTATTTACTTGGGGGAAGTGGGCATGAGCATGCCACAGTGCCTATGTGGACGTCAAAGGACAACTGGCAGGAATCTGATCTCTCCTTAGCCATGTGGGTTCTGGGGATTGATGTTGTGGTCCGTGATCAGTTGATCCTATTGTTTTAAGGCCCGTGCAAGATACAGAAAAATTGCTCACCTAATAGAGAGCTGGGGGGGGGGGATGAGTAAAAGGTGATACCTCAATCCTACAATCCCCTTAGAGAGCATGCCTCCATAACATAATGATTTCTAAAGAGGCTCTGATTCTTGAATTTTCCACCACTTCTCAATGGAACCCAGTTGGGAACCAAGTCTTTAACAATGGAACCCAGTTGGGAACCCAAGTCTTTGGCCTTTGGGGGCAGGCAAGATCTAACTATAATAATGGGGTGCTATGATGTTTTGATACATGTATACATTGTTTAAATTCAGGTAAACATTATATATATAAATTTATACATATATAAAATATTTTACATATAAAATATAAAACATGTATATATATCAACTATCATTCAATTATGGTGAGAAAATCCAAAACAATTTTTTTATCTTTGTGAAATTATAGTACATTATTATTATTATTTATAATAACTCTGCTATATAGTGACACACCATAACTTTTGGGGAGCAGTGTTGGAGATTGAACCCACAGCCTATGTTCATGTTAGGCAAAAGCTCTACTACTGAAATGTACTCCTAGATCTAGAATTTTTTTTTCTTTCTAGAATTTTGTACCTTTTCTTTATTCTTTTAAGACAAGATCTCATGTAGCTAAAGTTGGCATCCGACTTGCTGTCTAATTGAGGATGATCTTGAACTCCTGATTTTCCTGCCTCCACTCCCAAGTTCGGGGATTCCAGGTATGTACCCCATGCCTGGCTTTAGAACATCTTACTTCTATCTAATTGTAACTTAGTACCCAGGTTATTGGCCTTTCCCCATCCCTGCTCCCACTTCTAATGCACATGAAGTATCACCCATTAAGAAACAAGGATAGTCAGGCGGTGGTGGCGCACACCTTTAATCCCAGCACTCGAGAGGGCAGAGGCAGGCGGATCTCTATGACTTTGAGGCCAATCTGGTCTACAAGAACTAGTTCCAGGACACGGTTCAAAGCTACAGAGAAGGGGCTGGAGAGATGGCTCAGCGGTTAAGAGCACTGTCTATTCTTTCAGAAGACCCAAGTTCAATTCCCAGCACCCACATGACAGCTAACAACTGTCTGTAACTCCAGTTTCTGGGGATCTGATATCTTCACACCAATCCACATAAAATAAAGTTAAATAAGTTATTGAAAAAACAAAGTTACAGAGAAACCCTGTCTCAAAAAAAAAGAAAGAAAGAAGGAAGGAAAGAAAGAAAGATGGGTAGGCTAGGCAAGGTGGTTCATGCCCATAACTCCAGCACTCAAGTAGAGACAGGAGGGTCAGAATGTCATGGTCAGGATGGAGAGATGGCTCAACAGTAAAGAGCACTCGCTGCTCCTCAGAGGGCCTGAGTTCAGTTTCCAGTATTCACTTTTACAGCCTGTAACTCCAGTTCCAGGGGATCCAACACTCTTCTGGCCTCTGAGGACATCTGTACCCATGTGGCATACACTCACACAGTTACATACACATACATAAAAATAAAGATTTAAAAAATTCAATGTTATAATTATATTACATTCTTAAAATGTTCATGGTCGTAGGGGCTTCGCATTCATGATCTTATCTAATCCTAATCCCTTCCTCAAACCCCACCTCTAAACACTGTGCTGGGATTGCATTTCCGCCTACCTTCTCAATACCTCCCAAACGGGACAGCATTTCAGCGGAAGGTTTTGGATGACACCAACCACAGCAAATAGCATCCTGAGACTCTACTCAGGAGCACTAAGTGCTTCCATCACTCTCTGCTCCAAATTCCTTCTCCCTAGCTGAAGGCAGAGTGACCTTTTCAAATTGCAAATGGGTTCCTGTCACTTCCGCGCTCTGAGCGCGTGAACAACTCCTCACCATCTAAGGGACCATGTCTCTAACAGACTCCGGTGACACCGCATTGGGATACACCATGGTGTCTTTTCCAGAACTGTTGGGGACTTCTGTGAGCGGGAAATAGGCCTACATGATGTGTGTGTGCAGTATGAAATCATAGCCACAAGCCCAGATGCCCATCAAAAGATAAACTGTTGAATTAAGCATGATCGGTGGTGGAATTGCCTCTTTAATATTCATTAGCTACTCATTCGTTCATTTTGTTGCTTGCTGACTGATGAGCAGGAACATCTGTCAAAGATTTAGGGAAGATTTACAGTTTAAAACATTTTAAAAAAGAGAAAATGCTACCCATTAACTTTTTTTTTCATTTGCTCAATGAGCATCCCATTTGCGCTAGCCACAATTTCGGACACTGACTGGTGCAGCCTGAGCAAAAAACCCAAGCAATTTGCTGCCACTAACCCAGCTCTTCCAGACCCGGTCCCATCTCATCTTGCAGTCTCTGTAGTCAGTGGCTCCTTGTCCCACCCTTTCTGCCTGAGATCTGCAGTTTCTTAAATGCGCTCTTCCTCTTTTTATCTATTTATTTATTTTCTTTGCAGCACTGAGAATAAAGCCCAGGGCCTCCTGCGTGCCAACACCGAGCTATACCCACGATCTGGACTCTTCCTTCCGTTCTTTTTATATTAGCGCATGTGCGTGTGCAGATACGCTTGTGCTACAGCACACCTGTGGAGGTCAGAGGACAACTCTCAGGAATCTGTTCTCTCTTATGAGTTCATGGAATTCAGGAATCAAACTTGGGTCATTAGTGCCTCTACCTGTGAGGCCATCGATCTGACTTCCTTATTTATAGTATCCTTCTTGAAAAGGGATGTGTGTGTGTGTGTGTGTGTGTGTGTGTGTGGTGTAGTCTCTTCATGCTGTGGTGTGTGTGTGTGTAGAGATCAGAGGACAAAATTCCGCCCTTGGTTCCCTCCTTCTACTATGTGGATCCTAGGATTGGACTCAGAATTCAAGGAGCCTTCCTTTATCTGCCAAGCCATCTTTGCAAGCCCCCTTATTCTTATTTATATTCTTATGATCTGGGATAGGGTGCGCTGTAACACAGGCTGGCCTTGAACTCAGTATGTAGCTGAGGGTGATCTTGAACTTCTGATCCTCCTGCCTCCACCTTCCAAGTGTTGGGACTTACAAGCGCAAGCCACCATAACTGTTTTTTTGCAGTGGTGGGGACTAGAACCCAGGGCTTTGTGTTTGCTATGCAAGCGCTCTACCAGCTGACCTACATTCTAAGTCCCAGACTGCATTCCTTCTGACTTACCAGACAGCTCGGAGGCTGACCGACAAAGGTCACATATTGAGAGCCAGTGATCTAAAGTAAAACCAGGAGTAGCAGGCGAAAATGCACAAAGGAATCCTTAGTTCATCCTGACTCAGCTTCTTAACTTCTACCCCCCCCCCCAATCTCTCTTTCTTTCTTTCATTCAAAAGAGACAGAATCTTAGGCTGGCCTCAAACACATATTCACCTATCTCTGCCTCCTGAGTGCTGGAATTAAAGGTGTGTGCCACCATTCCTAACTTCTTTGTTTTTGCTTTTACAAATAGGCTCTCTCTGTGTAACCCTGGCTGTCCTAGAACTTACTATGTAGACCAGGCGGGCCTTGAACTCATAAGAGACCTGACTGCCTCTGCCTCCTGATTGCTGGGATCGAAGGCATGCACCACCACTGCTTGGCTTCCAGCTTTTAACTGATTTTCTAATGCAATTGGTGCTGTCTTGATCACTTTGTTTTTGCTTCCTTCTCCAACTCCCTGATCTTAGATCATTCTGAATGCTTTTCTACTTACCTGAGACCAATTCCGCTGGCTTTCATTTTCTCCTCTCATAAAGCCTCAGTTTCAGGATAATGGCGTTTCCTGAGCTTTTGGCTGCATGGCAAGGTTATGCGCTCCCCCCACCCCCACATCCTATCCGGTATTAGCACCCCACCTCATCCGTCACAGTGATCTCTGTAAAGCTTGACTGTAAATGTTGGCTCCAATTAGGAGCCATTCCTACCTAACAGGCGAGCCATTTCCCCTCTCAGGCAGAAGACTGTGGCTTCACAGACATTAACAGTCACCTGCTGACCCTAAGGAAGTTGTGGCTTGCTCCAGCTTCCTTCAGGAAAGTAGAAATGTGAGAATAACTCATTTACACGTCTCTGTTAATTTCTTCACTCAGCAACCATTGACTAAGCACCTGCCAGAAACTGTGCTGTGCGGGGCCTTGGTAACCAGGGTGCCACAAAGATGCCCCATTAGATATGCACATATGTTCGTGGTAGTGCTTACGAGTCCAGAAATTCTTCTTCATAAAGTCTCCCCCTCTTCCTCTTTCTCCTCCTCCTCCTTCTTCTTTTAAAAAATTAAGACAGAAACTCACTTAGGCCAAGCTAGCCTTGAACTTAACTTGTAGCTAGAATAGCCTTGCTTCCGCTAGACTAACCAGCTAGAATAACCTTGCTTCCACTTCTGGAGTGCAGAGAGCACAGGCAGGCTAGGATTATAGCACAGTTGAGACGCACGCTGCTGGGATCCAGATCCAAGGCTTCCTGTATTCCAGGCAAGTGGTCTACCAATCAATTGAGTGGCCGTTCTCCTCCCCTAACCTCTGTTTTTTAGTCTTATCCCCTGAAGTTCTTTTTCCTATCATGAAAGAAGGAGAAGAGGAATAAAATTACTAACTGAGGCCCTCTGCTATCTCCTTTCAGCCTTTCTGCCTGTCCTGTGCCTTATAAGGTGACCAGCACCGAGGACTGGGAGGCCTGGGAGGCCTGGGAGGCACAGGCCTGGGCAGTTCCCAAAGCTCTGGAGTACTGAGTGTTCTTTGTAGAGATGGACATCAGGTAAGTAAGGAAGGAACAAAGGCATTGCAGGAGACTTGAATTACACACTATCCCAGGCTGGGAGGTCCAGGACTGTAGAGAGACCTCGTTAGGGCTCTGATAGCCTCTGGGGACAGGAAGCTGAGTGTGACACATGCTTAGCTCACCAAGGTATCTGTGCTGAAGTGTCCCCAGTGCTGTGAGCTAGATAGTATGTGGGGTGTGTGTTGGGGTAGAGGCCGGTAGGACTCCTGGGGAGCCCCACAATTCCATTTTGGCCTCCTGCTCAACCATCCTGGCAGCAGCTCTTATGGAACCCAGTAGGAGCGGGGAGGGGAGGGGCAGAAGACTTGGTCACCAAGGGGAGCCCCGCCCCATTTACAGAGGTGGCCGAGGCTGAGATTGCAGAGAGAACTGGAACTGGGCTAGCCCTAGGGGAAGGCAGTGCCGCCAAAAACAGTGCTTGGCCTGGGCCTTTGTCGTGTGTGCCACAACACTCCAGCCTTTCTTAGGGACGACTCAAGTACTGCCTACTGGAGGCCTAGCCTGGAAGTAGCCAAGACCTCTGATTCCCCACCCCCATCAGGTTGAGGCCCAAGCCTTAAAGCAGTTCCTCAATTTTAGCCTTGGTTTTATGTGTTTGTGCTATAACCAGTCCAGGGCCTAACCGTTCCCCAAGTGTTCCTGAGGGGCTCAGGAACTACAGCGGTTCCTCTTCCTTGTTCCTGTCACCCACCCTGTGGGTCTCTGATTGTGCCAGGCCCTTCTCTTTGGTCCACTCTCTTGAGTCTCTAGAAGGATGATGGAGTACAACAGTCACCTCCCCGCTGAATACTTGGTTCTTCATGGCTGCCTCTCCTGCCACCTTCTCTGTAAGCCACTCTCCTCTGCTCTGGAATCACTGAATGGAATAGCACACTAGGCACTGGGGACACGTTTCATAGAGCCCTTGTTGTCAAGGTGTGTAAGTGACATAAAGAGTTCCCCGAGAGGACCTGAGAAGAATTCACTGCCAGGCTGAATGAAGGACCAGGGAGTTCTTTTGTGGTTACATTGGTTCCCTGCCTCCTTTCTCCCCATATTTTCTAGGCTTGGCCTTTGTGTGAGATCCCTCTCCTAGGTTCGTTTTCTCTCTCTCTCTCTCTCTCTCTCTCTCTCTCTCTCTCTCTCTCTCTCTTGCTGACTTCAAAAGAGAGAGAGACCTAAGATCCTATGATTTTGAGGAATAGGGTGTCCCTCTTGGGCCTCTGACAAACCATATCATGCCAAGTTCATCAATCACAGGGAGCCATCAAAGAGGAGATCCCAAGACAGAGAGGTCTGGGGAGGTGGGAAAACATGCTAGCAATCACAGCTGGCTCTAAGGAAAAGGGGAGCAGCCAGGCATAGTTCTAGATTCTGGAAGTTATGTGCTCTGTGCCAGGTAGGTCATGTGGTCCTGGGCTGAATCAGGATTGAGGAGCAATTGGAGCTGGACGGAACACCCCTCCTGTAACTCCATCTGGCTCAACAGAGCTAGAGACCTCCAGTTCCCACCCTGAGACTCCCTTCTGGCTCCCTACCCTAGAAGGTTGAATGCTCTGCCTCCCTGTTTACCCTGCTCACACTGAGGGCAGGGACCAGAGGGGAACCAGTGAGGTCAGTTCTTATTAGGTACAGTAGTGGGGAGCCAGGCTCCACGGAAATTACAGCCTCCTGCGACCATGGCTTGGGAACCTCAGGACAGGAAAGATGTCCTCCACAAGCAATAGGTCAGTTGTGGGGCTGCAGTGCGGCTCCCCCATTAAAGCTCCATTTCTGAGCTTGAATGTGGTGGCGCTGCAGGTGCTGCAACCCTTGCCCTGCTGCTCCCCGCCCCCCCCCGCGCCCCAACCTTCCCGGGCCAAGAAGATAACTTGGTTAGTTAGGGTGGACTACAGTGAAGCATTGAGACTCCAGAGGCCAGTGCCCCCATCCAAGTACCTGGGGTTCTCAGTGGGGAGCATGAAAGGTTATGGGGGCTGGGAAAAGAGAGCGGGGGAAGGGCCGGGAC
The DNA here is from genome assembly GCF_037038515.1 of Microtus pennsylvanicus. NCBI lineage: Eukaryota > Metazoa > Chordata > Mammalia > Rodentia > Cricetidae > Microtus > Microtus pennsylvanicus. The sequence continues at coordinate 55,457,242 of NC_134601.1, forward strand.
TCCCTTTCAGCCTCGAGTCTGGGGGCTCAGGGATATAAGGGAGAACAGGGGTGTGTGTGTGTGTGTGTGTGTGTGTGTGTGTGTGTGTGTGTGTGTGACAATTCAGCAGAGGTCGGGACGTACCACGGAGCCCAGTAGCGGCAGGGAGGGGGGGCGGAGGACGTGGTCACCGAGGGGAGCCCCCGCCCCCTTCACGGAGGCCGAAGCTGGGGTTGCAGAGAGAACTGGAACTGGGCTCGCCCTAGGGGAAGGTAGCGCGGCCAATCCGTCCCCTCCCCACACCCTACTCCGAGGGGGTGGGCGATAGAGAAGAGGTTGGGGTTGGAGCAGCGGTGAGGGGGCCCCTCCCTGGCACCTCCCCCCACCAGACTTGGTCGCGCCCGAAGTGTAACACTTTCTCTTTGTCGGAGGAGCTCCTCTGTTTCCTGTGCAGCAGCTCCCTTTGCGGAGGCACCCGTAGCAGCCCTGGCGGACGAAGGAGCGATGGCAGCGGCCGATATAGCTCGCCAGGTGGTGAGTGCAGGGCTTGGGTACCAGCCCCCAGCCTGGGAGGTGAGGTGGGGGGCTTGGGACGGCTTGAGCAGACTTGGCCACAGCCACCACCACTACCACGAGGAGGGCAGCAGGGTAGCATCCAGAACCAGAGGCAAGGCGGGACTTTTGCCCTGGGGTCAGCAGCTTAGTCCCCTCTGTCCCCAGCACGTCCTGGAGACCTGTGGTGGCAGGAGGGTGGGGGGCAACTGGCAAAGCCTACTGGCGGGCAGCTGAACTTGCATAGCGGGAGAGAGCTGCAGTGAGCGCCTCCACCTCCCTTGCGGCAGCTGTGGCCCCGCTGCTGGGGCGTTGCCGAATGAATGGCCGCATGAGTACCGAGCCCTCGGGTCCCTGTCCCCTTAGTTTGGCGGCACCCCTGAGCACAGATGCCTGCTGGGACTCCAGCTTGCTCAGAAAGCGGGTTGCGGAGCTGGGGGTAGCCTGGGGCCAAAGGTTGAGTGTGGTGAGGGGGCGGGGAGATGAATGACTGGAGTAGGGTTTCTCCATATGCATTACATATGTGACTGCCTCTGTGTGTGTATCAGTGTGTGCTCATATATGTGCATGGGCGCCCTTCCGCCTTCCCCGTGGCAGGGTTATGTGACCCTGAAGGAGTCGGCCCATTTCTCCGTGCTCACCTATGGTGTGTGTTCCTGCGTCCAAATGCCCCTGTGTCCACTTGTGCTGAGTCCCCGCAGGGTCCAATTTGTGCGTCTGTGGAAGTGGGGGGTGCACTTCACCCGGCCCGTAGGTGGCTGGCTGTATATTTTGGCACGTTTCCGAGTGGTTTTCTGAGGGTCGGTCTTGGGTTCAGTGTGCTCAAACCTGTTGGAGCTGACATCTTTCTGGAGAGACTGAGGAAAATAGCGTGAGACCTGCAGAAGTAGTGTTCCCTCTCTTTTGGTGGCACCAACTCTGGGTAAAAAAAAATCATTTTAAAAACTAAAGTTTTCCAGCCTGGGATGTGCAGAGAAGTCATACCCAAGAACCCGAGGCTCCATGTTTGTTTGTTTTTAGATCAGAAGTTTGGTTACAAAGGAAGATGTTTCCATTTGTGGGAACAGTCTAGTTTTTCTATTCCACCAGCACCATAAGCTGAAGCAGAATGGGGTCGAAGTAGGACAGGCATAGCCCACTACCCCGAATACAACCGGATGAAAAATGATAACCTTGTAACCTCACATTTCCTTAGAGACCTGGCTGTGCAATGCGACGCCAGTAGAAACGCGGGAGAAGGAAGCAGCCTCTAGGTATTTGGTATAATTGCAATTGATTTGTTTTCTAAACCCGAATCCAGAATCGGATAGCATTTTCTCTCCAGATAAAGAAATTTCCTGTCTGGCTTTGGAAGGTCAGGGTCATTTATTTGAGACCTTCTCTAGCCCTTGTACGCCCCGGCCCAGAGCCGGCTTTTCGTGCAGTCATGATGTGAAGGGCAGAGGCAGAGAAGAGACTATTTTCGATGGTGCTGGGATTGGAGAGATTGTAATATTGTAATATTTTGAGGACAACCAGGGCAATTTTCTTATCTGCATTTTAAAGATGCCGTAGGTTTTGAGGAGATGGGTCCGTTTCCCCATTACACTTGCTCTATCCTTAGTGACCCCCCCCAATGACACTAGTGATTTTCCTTCTTGTCATAATGAATTTGCATCGACCTGCCCTCCCCACTTTCCCTTTCCTGGATTAGGATTGCAAGGCCTGTGCTGGCAAGGGGAACATTTCAGAAGGCTGCTTTACCTTTGTTTTGCAAATGGGGGTGCAGTAAGGGGTGTCTTAGGGTCTCTTGATTTGCTTTGGGAGGTTCCAGTTTTCTCTGGCTGGCCTTACCACATTGTATACGGAAAAACATAATTGCGTGGAGAATTCGGAAGAGGCCCAAGCACTTGAGACTTTGTTATCATGATAAATGGGTTTTGGGGAAGACTGACGTCACTCTCCATGCCTCCCTCCCCCAAGCCAGTGAAGCTCTTATTTATGTGTCATTTCTCTCTGCTTTCCTCTGAGTCTGCAAGAGGTTGTAATTCACCAGGAGAGGCTGGAATTAACTCAGGAGACTTTGAGTGGCTGGTTGCTTTTGGTTTCTTCAGAGGAATATGCGCCTAGGACTGAGGCAGAGACGACTAGAGAGCCAGGCTACCTGTGGCAAGCTTAGATGTTCTTAGTAGACTCGGAGGCATGATGCCATGGGAGTAGCGTCTTGGTGTGTATGTCTGGGTGTCTTCACAGAGTCACTGGAGGGTCACTGTGGCCGACTATCATTAGGAAAATGGCATAGGAGTTATTGTGTAGGGCTTACATTTGGGTGTGCGTGCGTCTTGGAAGTTCCTAACTCAGGTGCCTCCCATCTGAATGAACACCACAAAGGATTCTGGGTGACAACACTATTTCTCCACCATTGCTATGAATACCTGTTTGACTGATGTGCACAACACTATGGCCCGCCTTTATCAACGGTATCAGAAAAGTAACAGCTATCGTTCATGACTTTCCAACTTCCAGCCTAGTTGGAGATGCAAACTGTGGATACCGATAGAATTCAAGAAGTAGTAGAAGAGCCTTGGGGTGCTTCCACCTGTGAGGGGACTTGGACTGCCATTGTTTTGTGTTTCGAGAGGCTGCATGACTGACTCATCCAGGGTGACCTAGGAAGGCACAGCGCGGTCACCGAAAGCTCTGTCTATTAGCTTTCATTCAGTATTGCATTTTCCGTTCAGACTGTCAGGACTGTGCTTTCCAAAGTAGAGCGCGCTTGAGTCCGACTTGAACAAATCCCACCCACAATGTGGACAGCGCTGCCTTTTCCAGTTATAGTCCATTAAGCCCTTGCCTCTGATGAAAGCTTGTAAGGACTACAAGAGTTGTCTTTGCCAGGATTGGCCTGGAGGAGCTGTCCTCAAGTTACCACCCGCCATTGAGGAGAAGCCTGCTTCTGTGTTCCAGCCTTACAATCGGAGTAACAGTTATCCACAACTGTTATCCAAAATCAAAAATTGTTTTGAAACAGACTTGCACCTGTCAACCGAAGTTAGTCTGGAACTTCTGCCTGGGGTGCTTTGGATAACAGTTACCTCGTGGTTTTCCTCTTGACGCTCTTCCTTAATCCCTAAAAGTAATAATTGTACTCCAGAAAAAGAAAACCAAACCCCATAGAGCTACCTTAGGCTATAGTGCTGACTTAAGTTTATATGGCCCCAAACAGTGAAAAAGTATTGATTCCAAGTCACAGGAATAGGGGGTAATTTATTATACAGTTTCCCGACTGTTTAGTGCCTCTAAGATTTGTCAGAAACATTAGAGGAGCTGGGCCTGGGTGTGTTGGCGCACACCTTTAATCCAGCACTCGAGAGACAGAGGCAGGTGCATCTCTGTGAGTCTGAGGCTAGCCTGATCTACAGAGCGAGTTCCAAGACAGTCAGAGCTACATAGTGAGACCCTGTGTGTAAAAAAATATGAAAGGAGCGTACAGTGACAGCTGAAAGATCTCGTCCTTTAATGGAGTTCCCAGTCCAATGGTGAAAGCAGACACATATCTTTATGTAGGGTTGAGAGGGCTCAGTGGGGAAAAAAAATGAAACAAAAACCATTTACCATGGAAGCCTGACCTGTCGGGTGATTTCTAGACTCAACACAACCCTCTGACCTCCGCACACATGCCGTGGCCTGCGAATCCCCACCCGCATCCTGCATACACACACACTTACACAATAATAAAGTGTTTTTTTTTTCTTTTGATTTTCGAGACAGGGTTTCTCAGTAGCTTTTGGTTCCTGTCCTGGAACTAGCTCTTCTAGACCAGGCTGGCCTTGAACTCATAGAGATCCACCTGCCTCTGCCTCCCGAGTGCTGGGATTAAAGGCGTGCGCCACTAATCGCCCAGCAATAATCAAGTTTTTAAAATCCCTATTTAATTATCATTATCCTAAGTGCTAAAGAGGAGAGCCAGTGCCTGCCATGAAAAGTCATTATAGGGGACCTAATTCAGCTATGGATGAAAGCTGGAAGCGAGAGGAGAGACTTCCTGAGGGGTTCTGGATAGGAAAAGGGTAGGTGTGAAGATGGGTGAGATCACACTTCTGCCACTTGCTTGGGAACAGTTCCTTTGTCAACTCACCCACTGCTGTTTTCATTCATTCTTCAACATTTACTGACCAGGCACCGATTCTGCCAGGTCCTGTGCCAAGTTCTGGGGATGTAGTGGTGACCAAGGCACGGAGGACCTCTGCCCCTTCTCAGAGCTGCCAGATGAGGCAGGAATGAGCCCGGTTTCCTCTTGACATTTTAAATGCAGGAAATGTGTTGGTGGTGTATTTATTACAAAACTTCATTATCGTAGACTAATAGGTTTGTAGAATGCAATGAGAATTTGATCTGCAGTTAGATGCATAGCATTTCCTTTGTGGAGTGTCTGATATAAATATGCTATTAATTGCTGGCTTTGTTACTAATATGGTCCTACACCTTGTGTTCTGTAAGGGAACAACCCAATTGCTTTAACTTGGACAAAACTAATTAGGAAAGTTTGTCTGTTGGGGGGAAAAGCACTATTATAAAATTAAATGGCCCTGGTTTGCAGACTTGCTGAGATTTCTAGATTGTCAAAGCCATGCCTTAATATTAACAGGAACAGTAGAGAAAGCCCTTATTTGTTTGTGCATTGAAACTGCACATGAGACCCATGGAAAGAAGAAAAGGGGATGGGGAAGGGAGGGAGGAGGAAAGGGGAGGAAGCAAAAAGAAGAAAGCCTTGCCTAGATGTAACATGCTTAGCTCTCTGGAAATGCTTCCATCTGTTTGATTTTCTTCCCCCAACAAATTCCTGATCTCTTCATGTTATACCTGCAGCAAGCAAGAGACTTGCAAGTTACCAAAGTGTAATTGCTGATCAGTGGATAAACAATGAACCACCCACCAGATTACACAGACTCCCTCTTTAAAGGTACTAGCCTTTCCAAGGTGTTTCTAAGAAATAAAAATTCTGCCACGTCCTCATTTCCCCCTCTTCTCCTTACATCTGCCAACATCCCCAAAGCGGTCAGAGAAAAGCAGACTTGAGTGATGTGGAGACTCTCTGATGTTAAAAAGATTCTCAGCTTAAATCCAAGATAGCACAGTCACGGGTTGTGTGGGTTTTCTTTCTTTTTTTTTTCTCTCTCTCTCTTTCCATATTGCTTTAAATAAAAATCTTGGAGCCACCAGCTATGTAATGATGGATTATTTTAAGTAACAACTGGAGGGGGTGCAGAATAAATTAGAAACACAGACCCCTTCCTCCTCGGTTTGGCAGGAGGCTGCTTCTGCTGAGGGGATTTGAAACCGTGGGTTTCTGGGCTGCCTGCATAGAGGAAGGAGGCCACATGCTCAGGAGAGTGAGAACTAACGTTCTCCTTGCCTCTCCTCCAGCTTCGCCTCTCCTCCAGCGTCTCCCCACTAGGGACAGCCATCACCATCTGCTGGATTATGCAGCTGGCCCTGGAGTTGGGTCATTCCTGTGACCAGGGAAAGATTTCCAGGCTGTCTCAGGGACAAGCCTCAGGGTTCCGGTTATCCCTGCCAGGATTCTCTGAAAGCCCTAACGAGGACCCTGGGGTAACAAGAGCAGAGCTCTCCTCTCAGCCCTGATGAGGTGCAAGGTGGTGTTCAGTTTCCTCTCACAGAAGAGGCCCCCAGCTCTGAACACTGGCGCAGAAGCAAGAGCTGCCTTTTTTTTTTCAGATCCCCATTAAACGAGACCAGATGGAGGCAGAGGCAAGTTCAGGCTCCCCAGAGGGTAGTTGGGCATTCACCCAGAGGCCTATGGGTAAACCTTTCCTTTCCAAAAAAAAAAAAAAATCCCAAAAACCCAGATTGGAGGTAACAATGACCAGAACACCTAGAAAACTGGTCAAACTGCCTGACTTGAAGGAAATATGTGTGGCTTTTGTGGGAACGTTGACCCACCCAGAGCAGGGGTCACCCCTGGCCTGAAGTGGAGATATTTTACCTAGACAATGGCTTGTTGAGTTAGGTAGACTCATTAGCTCTGGGGCTCTTGAGTAGAGCTGGGCAGCTGGCCAAGCCTAGGATCAGGCTGGAGTCAGAAGAGAGAGAAGGAAAGGGGAGAGAAAAGTGGGGGGGGGAGAGGCGAGAGCTGGAGCCCAGACCTCCAGAGCATTGGTTGCCTTGGTTGCCTTCTGCTGGCCAGAGCTATTGCAGTGAGCCCACAAGCTTCCAGTTCATTTTCCTTATCCTTTTTCACTCCTACCTGCATTAAGCCAGGAGCCTCATGGCCTGGAATTTTAGCAGCAGGAAGAAATACATCTGGTATTTAAGTCAGCTTTTCCAGCTGAGAGAAGCAGTCTGCCTGGATCCTAGCATCATTCTCTGCCTCTAAATCACTGAATGACTCGGGGGGGGGGGGACGAGTCCCTTCCCCCACTCTGAGGTCTCCATTTCTCCCTTTGCAGAAAGAGGCCTTGGGTTAGGTGATCTTTAAGGGAGTTTCCAGTCCTCAAGCTGTGCTGTCCTTATGTCTCCTTGCTCTCCAGGCTCGATTCTGTCAGGTCCTTGTCTGCTGCTGCTTCTGAATGAGGTGGCAGAGCTGAGCTCCACCCCTTCCCTCCTTCAGCCTTGAGCTGAGTGAGGAAAGAGTTTTGGAGAAGGAACCTATGCTTTTATCTCAGCAGGGTTTCTGCAAGTGAAGTAGAAACACCCATTTGAACATTGCCTGTCTGCAGAGGTATATATAGCTGTTGACTTTTGATAAAAGACACATGTCAACCCAATGTTTGTCCGTGGACTCCCACTTCAAATGCACTAGGGAAGCTGGCTAGTTAATGGAGTCCTGCTATGAATCCTTTTATAGAACGAGAAGCCACTTTGGGATTTATCTTTGGTATTAAAATCAGTTTCATCCATCTGCTTTCCCAACGAGGCGCTTTCATCCTTGGATAGTAAAGATGGCCTCCTTTGTGTTTCCCCGAGGTCCCCTAAACTGCTTCCCCAATGAAGCTTTGGCAAGCCTTGTTCCTCCGTAGAATGCTCCCTAACTTTCTCTTCCAGCCCAGGACATTATAGCAAAAGGCTTTTCTTAGTCCTGCTCCATCAGCCCATGAACACTTCTGGCATCTGATGTCTTGGCTACCCTTGTTTTTATTTTTTTCTTGTTAAAATTTTGGCCCTATTGGCCTTCTGTGGCTCTCAAGGCGGATGGTATAGTACTTTCCATTCCTTTGTCAACACTGAAGGCTACAAATGGGGTTTCATCAGGACTTCTGCCATGCTTCGGGACTTAGGATTTGTCTTCTGGCTTACACGACTCTATAATTATGCTGTACTGTTTAATAGTAAGTTATGTATTGTATGTAGTAATAAGATAATAAGAATTTATTGTATTGCTGGTAAAAACAAATGTCTTATATATAATAAAATTGCCCAGATGCTAAAGGCTTTCCTTAACCAAACTTGCTGATTATCTCTGTGTGTGAAGCACTTTCTGGTTGAAGTTGAACATTTTTCTGAAATATCTGAGGCCACTTTCCTGCGTAGGAATGTATCATCATAGAGCCTTTTTTCAAAACAAAACATTTTTTCCAGATTATAAAACTAAAGTATGCCTATTCTAGAAAGAAAAGCTACCACCGAAGTAACCTGTTAACACTGCTCACTGGGATGCTCCCATGTATGTAAGTGTTTTGTTTTGCTTTATATAACAGTTTTTGGCAAATATTTCCTCGTGCTATTAAGCACTCTTAGGACATATTTTCATTAGTTTCTTAATATTCCATCATATGTCATTGGATAAGTGAATCGGCTTTGAAAGTCTAGGGGACCGGCACTTTCGCAGTGCCAGAATGACGGCCGCATTTGAGCACAGAAGACCAGAGGAGAAAGTTAAGGGAAAGCCAAGTCACAGGTCATGAGTCCCAGGCGCTTCCTCCTCATCCTTGAGGATGACACGCGCTAACTTAGCTACCTTGGGTTTGAACAGAGACAGGAAATTCTCTATTGACACAGGTGGGCCCACTTAACTTGTTTCTCTGCCCTGGATGTTGGAGAGGCAGTGGGCAGTGGAGGACAGCTGTCCTCCTATTGGGTGTTCCTGGGACTCATTACTTCCCCCCTCCAAAAAAAAAAAAAACGGCAACAGGAGAAAGATACACAGCTGAAAGCGCCATAACTCATTGTTCTTAATAGGTACTGTATGAATATGCAATCAAAAACTGAAATTGGTGTGTCTTGAGAGAAGGCGGAAGAGAACAAGAGCAGCGTTTCTGCCTCTGCTACACAATGCGGTATAACGTATTTGAAAACCACAGGTGACTGCAGATGAGGAGCAAACAGGAAATGGAATTGGGAGGAGGGAAGTGGGGGCTCTCAGTTCTCAGGAGCACCTTTTCATTTTGCCTTCCTTTAGCGCCTCACAGACTATAACCTAATTACCCTACTCTGAAGGCGAATGAGCAAGGGCTTTCCTTTTCTTATGAAAAATATCCATAAATGATTGCAGGTAACATGTGAGTTCGTCTGTTTAGAAAAGAATCAAACACCACCAAAGCTGACTACACCTCTGATTAGGCCCTTGGTTTCTACTTCCTGTCCCTGAGGTAACTACTGGTATCTTTTGGTTTGGTGTCTTTTCATGCATCTGTCTAGGTCTCGTCATACATATACATACACAGACCTTTTGTACGTACGGGGACTCATTATGCATAGCGTCCCACAACTATTGTTTTCTGTCTTATTCTATGTCACATCAGTACGTATGGACCTGCTGCATTCTGGCTAGAGATTGGTCCAGACTATGCGTGTTGATAATTTATTTTTCAGTTGTCCAGCATTTAAGGAGTTTCTAGTTTTTCATTCCCGTAAACAATGCTTTAATGTATTTCCTCGTACAGGAATCTTTGTACAACTGTGTGTAATTCCACTGAACAGAGGTGGTTGTGGGCCTGTGGTAGATTGATGATTTTAGTGATTCGCGGTCATGAACACAGTGCTACCTGCTAGTCAGGATAGCAAGGTAAGGGCCAGTTTTCTACTTCCATCTCCTCTTCCGCACACTGTAGTCAAGTGAACATTCAATTAACTGCAATCAGAGTAATTAGGATCTCAATTAATTATACCACCTTAAGGAGAAGGACTAAAGAGATAAGGCACCGGCGGTGCTGTAAGAGGGAGGGGAAGACACTGGGAGGGCTTGTCTTGGGGTCAGTGAACAATTAGCCCAGTGTTCTGTCTGGAATTTGCATTCACGTATTTTTCTCTGAACAGGGATGATCTTGATTTAAGATCAAAGCAAGACAGGTACCCTCCAGACAGAATTTCCTAAATCAAAAACTGTACAGATGTTTTTGGATGCTTTCTTAACCACAGAGATTGAGACAAAAATATGACTCCTTCAACCTAGTAAATAGCAAGGAAAACACACCAAACATCCCATGTCCAAAGACTCCAGGTTCTCTAGTTTATTTAGGTAGAGTGGGCACTGGGTAAAAGACACAAAAGAAATAAACACCCCAAGTCACCGGTGACATCACTAAATGCAAATCTGTCGTTCCTTCTCTGTAATTCTTAGTGTTTTATTTTTTGCCTCAGATGACAGGAAGCGGGTTATCTTTTACTTTTCTGAATATTTACCCTTCTTAGTAAAATCCCCTTTACCTTCCCGTGTTCTGTGGGTGTTTCCAATATTCACTCTTTAGCTTTCCCCTCCCTCTACTGCCTCTCAGACAGCACATCCAATTTGACATCTGTCACTCCTAAAGTTTCTCTCAGCCTTAAATACCTTTAGTTTAGATGATTTACATACACAATGCACACACACAGTTGAAAGCCTTTAACATGTTCACTGTTATCAATAAAATGCAGATTAAAGAATGTGATACCATTTTCCAAGGAATCAGTCCCCAGTAGATAAAGGCCTGTGATGCTTCATGGGTACGCAAACATAGACACAGTAGTGGTAGAAACACACGTTAGTACTGTCCTCTGCTAAGTGATCCACCAGTGTTTAAAATGTCTGAGCCTTTGGAGCTAGCAAGATAGCTGGGCGGGTGTGTGGGGGGTAAAGGTACTGCTACCAAGCCTGAAAACTTGAGTTTGGCCCCAAAGACCCACATAGAAGGATACAGCCAACTCTTGCTGATTGTTTCTTGACCTCCACACAGGTACTGTGGCATGCGTGCTATCACAAACAAAGAGATGTAAAAAAAAATATGAATCCTTTGCTCCAGCAGGCTTCAATTTTAGGAAATAGAGACATTTTCAACCCTACAAAAAAACCTGTTTATTTTGTTTTGTTGTTCTTTATGTAGAAAATCTAGAGATAACACTAAATGTCCAGCAGTAGAAGTTATATTAGGGATAGGTGGCAGACTCCTTCATGCATATGCTACATGGCCAATAAAAATAGCCCAGAGAGATGGCTCCGTGGTTAAAAGCTCATATCCATACCACTCTTGCAGAGGATCTGCATTTGATCCCCAACACCCACATCAGATGGGTCACACTTGCCTGTAACCCTGGCTTCAAGGGATTCAACTCCTTCTTGTCTCTGCGGGCACTTGCATTTGTGTGTGTACATACCCATAAACAGACACACACATATGCACATCTTCCAAGATAAAATGGATCTTTACAAAGATGCTGTTCTGGGCTGGAGAGATGGCTCAGAGGTTGAGAGCATTGCCTGCTCTTCCAAAGGTCCTGAGTTCAATTCCCAGCAACCACATGGTGGCTCACAGCCATCTGTAATGAGGTCTGGTGCCCTCTTCTGGCCAGCAGGCATACATGCAGACAAAATATTGTATACATAATAAATAAATAAATATTTAAAAAAAACAAAGATGCCGTTCTAATGGAATTAGTGATTTATAAGTATAGTTAATTCCTCAAGAAAACATCTACACTGCGTGTCAGGGCATTAAGTCAGATTGTGCAAAAGGACAGGTAACGGTAACCCCGCTTTGCTAAATAAAGGTGTACCAACTGGCAGGAAGTACATGCACATATTGCTCATATTGGGAGAATGAGAATATGATAGATGATTTTTATTTTCTTCCTGTTAATGTCTATGTTTTCTGGTAATTTCTACTAATGTAAGCATTTAGGAAGTAGAGGCAGAGAGATCACAGTGTAAGTAAAACTTCTTTGCAATATATTGAGTTTGAGATAAGCATGGGCTACTTGAGATCCTGCCCACAAGTGAAAATTTACCAAACACCTACCACATGCCCACCATTATCTTCCACAGCAATGTAAAGAGCCCCAGATAGGGAAAGGAAGAACATAACCTTTACTTTACAAGCAATGAGCTTAGGGAATTTGGGGTGTTTTGAGCAGGGGATGCCATGATCCATGTAATATTTAATTTTTTCTTAGATTTATTCTACGAGATCAGAGTTTTGCCTGCAGATTTGTATACTCCCCATGTGTGTGCCTGGTGCCCTCAGGGGTCAGAAACTGGAGTTAGGAACCATGATGAGTGTAGGGAACCAAGCCTCTACAGGACCAGCAAGTGCTCCTAACCACTGGGCCATCTCGCCAGCTCCACGTGCAGGAATTGTTGTAAAGCTCATTCTGTCTGCAGCCTGACTGATGGAAAGAACAAGAAAGTAGGGGCAGGATATGTCTCCAATGGGATCGAACTGGCAGGCTGACGTCCACACACCTTGAGAAAGAAAAAATGCTGGTTAAAGTCAACTGAACTGAGACTCAAAAGGGGCAGGAACTGGGGTTGGGAGTATAGCTTAGTTGTAGAATCTGGGCATGAGAGTTGTCTACCACCGTGCCTCATTTTTGTGGCGCTAGGAGTTAAACCTAGGGTTTGTGTGTGCTAGGCTACCAACAGAACTACATCCTGGGCCCCATGTTTGGCAATTCTTTCACGGTGAAGTGAAATTTAAAGGTAAGGTGCTACGCCCCCCCCCCCCCCCGCTATCTTTAGATTGAGAATTCCTTGAACTTCAGAGCACTTGAAGTCTCACAATGCTGAATTTGGAGACAGAGAGAGATGATAAAATATGGCTCAGGAAACCTCAACTCTGAGTCTGTCCCAATTTTGAAGCCTGCTACGTAGGAGGCTCCCTGGGGAGAGCATATTGGCTCTTAAGGCTCTTTGCCTGAGCACCAGCGGAGGTAAACTTCCAGCCTACTCTGTGCTTTAAAAGCAGAAAGGAAAAATGAGAACTAGGAAAAGGGAAGTGGAAAGGGGCGAAGTGGGTGTGGAGCAACGTGTTGCACATCCTTCGTGAAGCTCCTGTCTCTAGGTGAGGAGCAAGGAATGCGTCAGCCGGACTCAACGACAGCATATGGCGGTCTGTCGAGTGCGCTCGGCTAGAAGTTTGTGTGGAGAAAAGTGAGAGGCGAATGAACATGCCAGATGGTAGTCACCATCACAAGCTCTCGGTGGATCTAATGGCAGGGATGGGAGCGGGGAGACCCCCAACTAGGTGAAGGGACTGTCTGACTACATCCATGGCCGAGTGGCTCCTCCACCATCTCATCCCATCCTTTCTGGTTGCACCAAGTCATGAGCAGCGGGTCCGGTTAGTGTAAGAGCTGCCTGCTGGCACAGTCTAGGATGCTGGTACAGGCCTCCTGGCACAAACCAAGGCCTTTTGGGTTGCTCTTGGCATCGTGCTGGTTACGGAAAGTTTGGTGCTGCCTCACCCCACAGAATCTCTGCCTATTTCCATAGCCCATCATTCTTGTGAAGCTTGTCTGCCTCCAGCTTCCATTCCCCACCCTTCTCCTGACACCCCACCCTTGGCTGTGACCATTAGCAGTTGGCATATTTCTTGACTACACGCAGGCCCTTTTTGTCCTTCCCCTTGGTTCCTTGGAAGTCTGCCTGAGTTTGAGACTCTCCTTGTTTATAAAACCATTTAACTATAAGAAGCCTTGGCCCTCTGCTTTCCAGGGCTGGGAGTGGCTTGGCTGACCCCTGTGGAGTCAAGGGAACCAGAGGAAGCCCGGAGACAGCTCCCTTCATGCTAGAGGGAGCTACAGCGTTTTACTGGATGATGGGCCAGTGTGGGGCCCAAGGATAACCTTATAGTGATGCGATAAGAGCAGCTACTGTTTGGATGCCTTCCACGTGCCAGGCAGTGTGCTTGCTGTGTGCCTAAGGAGGATTGGCCTGTACAGTCTCACATTAACTACTAATTCCTGGCTTTGTAAGGGACAGACTGAGGGTTAAGCAGCTTGTTAGAGGTTGAACTGCAGAAGTTGGCCTCTGACTCAGAGTTGCCTGATTCAAAAGTCTGTACTTTAAGAAGTAGTTTTACATTGTGTGTGTGTGTGTGTGTGTGTGTGTGTGTGTGTGTGTGTGTGTGCTGGTATCACACGAGTGGGGAGGTCAGAAGATAACCTACGGGAACTGATTCTCTCCTTCCACCATGTGAGTTCCAGGTGTCAAACTGACGTCATTAGTCTTGGTAGCAAGCACATTTACCCACTGAGCCACCTTGCCTGCCCAAATCTGTGCTCTTAACCTCGCTGCTGTACCACCTTGGTAGGTCTCCAAAGGGTCCGAGAAAGATTCACTGATATCCAAGGGCTTTGGAATATCTATGGAATGTGTGCACACATATTAAGTTCCTTATAGGCATTGACGAACAGATTTTCTCCTCTCATCACCTCTAAAATACATCATACCGTCTCATATGATAGACGTGCAAGGAAACCGAGTCTCAGCGAGGCTCCCTGGCCTCTAGATGATTAAGTTGAGCTTTCATCCAAGTTTGGCACATCCACTGCCAGCCTGGGCAAGCTACCCACATCCTTTGTTCCGTCTAGAAGTACAGTAGTATTTATCCCTTAACCTACTGGATACCTGGACTCAGACATCCATGATTTCCAAGCTGATGGGCCATGTTGCTTTGAAGTGTGTGTGTGTGTGTGTGTGTGTGTGTGTGTGTGTGTGTGTGTGTGTTGGGGGTGTGGTTGAGGGAAGAGATGACACATTGGGCCTTTGTGCTTGTTACTTCCTGACACAGGACAGAGTGTGTGTGGATGGAGTGTAGAGACCCAAATGGCTTTTAAGCACACTGTCATCTTCTCTCCTCCCTCTCTTTCCAAATTAGGGCGAAGGTTGCCGAACTGTCCCCTTGGCTGGACATGTGGGGTTTGACAGCTTGCCTGACCAGCTGGTGAATAAGTCAGTCAGCCAGGGCTTCTGCTTCAACATCCTGTGTGTGGGTGAGTATTTCCATGGCAGGAAACTCTATTACAGGATATAGGTCCTTAATGGCTCTATGTAGCTTTGCAGGTAATTAGGTTAAATAATGTGTCATTCTCGTCTAGTAGCAGACTTGCCCCTCCTCCTCCTCTTATCCCTTTGTTTATTTTTGTAAGCGGCCAGCTGCAATTACTTTTTTTCCCCCTCTGCCCAGACCAGAATCGGAGGCCATACCTTGGGGGAAAAAACAGAGCTTTGTGAGACTCAGTGGAAAATTTTGTTAAAGGGGGCTGGCTGGCTCGGTTGCTGCTGTCAGGTCCTTTTTGACGGCAGAAGATGAGAACCAGGACAGAACTAGGAGGGAGGTGATGGCTGAGGAAAAAGATACCCGCTTTCCAGTGGCGGGTAGTCGGCCGGGTCTCTGCAGGTTGTGTGGGCTTGGTACAGTTGGAACGCCAGTGTAGGAATCACACAGCTGTGAACAAAGATCTTTTATTCCCCTACCTGTATCTCTGCCTGCTGGCCTTTATTTTGTTATGGTTTAAGACAGAGTCTCATTATGTGGCCTAGGCTGGCATGGACCTCAACAAGTCTCCCAAGCTAGCCCTTAATTCTCAGTCCTCCTACCTTAGCTTCCCGAGTGTCGGGGTCACGGTCACACACCAGCATACCTGTATGGGGAGGCATTGTTTTAGCCCACTTGATGTGCCCAGCACAGCACAGCAGAGTCATAATGTTTGTGAAGTGAACGAATGCATTGAGCCCACAGGAAGCATTTGCTAGACTTTTCAACAGGTTCTCACGTTAGTTCTTCTGGCCCTCAGGCTGCACAGTGAAGCCTAAGCATAGCATCCTCATGCTCAGGGAGAGGAGAATTGAGGGGGACAAGTTACTTACCTGAGGCAACATGGGAGAACTGGAAGGGCCATAAAGCAGAGCTATAGGCCTGGCTGACCTCTTGTTCCTCCCACTGCCTCTAAGCACTGTCAGCAACAGCCCCCGAGACCATGAAAGTGCTTTGGAAACCATTGAGTACCATCAAACAAACATGAGGGACAATAGTACCTTGTCATTCTTTAAGAATGTGTTTTGCAACCTTAAAAATCCCCAATTTACAAACACAGTGGTAACATGTAATTTTCACCCCACAGTGAAAGAGAAGTATACCTGCATATTTTCACCGACCTCCTTCTGAACCGTAATGGTCACATAAATACCATAATAAAGCCCATTTTCACACTGGCTGGAACACTTGCAGGCTTCTGATAATTTCCTTCTCTTATTTTTGTATAGAGCATCTAGGGAACTCGTTCACATCATCGATTCAAACTACCACTGAATTATATGCTTTACTGTTTAATGCACTGAAAATTTCTTTTTTCTTCTGGATGTGGTGGTATAGATCTATAACCCCAGCACTTAGGAGGCCAAAGGAAGAGGATTGTGAATAGAGTCTAAGATTGGCTGCATAATGAGACCTTGTCTTGAATAAACAAACAAATAAATAAAGATCTTCAAAAAATTTTTCTTTTGATTTTTCGAGACAAGGTTTCTCTGTGTAGCTTTGTAGCCTGTCCTGGAACTAGCTCTTGTAGACCAGGCTGGTCTCGAACTCACAGAGGCCTCTGCGTCCCGAGTGCTGGATTAAAGGTGTGCGCCACCACCACCCAACAAAATTTTTTTGAAGTCATTCATTTTCTTGTTTTTTTTTTTCTCCTCTATTTCCAGTACTCTTTACCAGGTCACTCCCTGTAGGGAATTCACTGTACTTGTAAGGACAAACAGAGCAATAAGGTCACTTCTAAATATGGGTGACAGGCAGTCAGCAAGGCTCACTCACTAGCAAAAGTGACTCATTCCCATGTATCAGCTTTGGAGCCTATGAGACAAAAATATGTGCTTTGTGGAATTACACATCAGAGGCCTTAGAGTCTACACAGAGGTTGCCAAGTCTAACTCGCAGTCATGTTTAGGTGTTAATTAGGACAGGGATAGAAAATAAATGTGAGACAGGGTATCAACCTCAAGAACAAATGTCATCACGTCTAATATTGGCACTACCAAATTTCTGTTTAGCTAACAAGATCAATCTTTGGCTAATGGCCAACTTATTTCACACAATATTTGATGACTGAAATATCCCAGTGCACACACATACCAGATTCCCTTGGCATTCCTCCCAGAATGCCTTATGACCTGTGCTGAAATGGAGATGAAAGCAAAATGACAAACCCACCATAAGCAACCTTTCAAACTAGAGCAATAGACTGGACTGACAAAGCCCTGTGACTCAGAATGACACTCGGATGACAAAGTGTAGGGAAATGTCTCATAGGAATCTTAAGAGTCCTCGGGGCCCGCAGGCTGAGGCAGCCACGATCAAGACGAAGTGAGTGGGCTAGTCAACTCATGTTCCCACCAGGGGTATTTCTTGCTGTCTGCAGCGCTTCTGCATGCATGCACCTGACGGCATGAAGCTGCTGAAGGGGCTGGGGCAGGCTCTCTCAAAAGGGAAGGGAGGGAAGAAACAAAGACCCTTTCATCCCCAAGGAGTCAGAGTCATTCTCTCTGCTTCTCAAGCTCGAGGAAATGGCTGCCCTCCTGTAATGCCCATAGATAGGCCCATTAGATAAACCAGTCCCTATACTGGGTCAAAAGACGCCTACAGTGTGTGCATCCCATTCTCTTGCTGTATTCATAACCTTGCCATGGCTCAGGGAACCCTCAACTTGCATCAAGGTCACAAGTGACTCTGAGACTGCCATCTCAGCCCAGCTATAGTGCTGTGAACTGTCATGGACTTGGCCCAGAGTCCACGGTGAGGTTACTGAAGGTGATCATTACTCCTGCAGGAATTTTAGAGACTGTGTTCTTATGGCTAGTACATCTATGTGACTGTCACATTTACCTTCTTGGTGATTGTTTGAAAATGCTTCTGTTTGGTTCCAGAAATTGTTTACCTGAAGTATTTTTAGCATCAAATTATGGCAGTGCTAGCCTTGAGAGCTACTCTGAGAGCTAGGGCAGGTTTTTTTTTTTTAACATTATTGTCTATCTTGATGCTGCCCTGCTGATCTTATGCCCACACCCAGCAGAGTGTTGTACATTTATGTGGGCCTAAGTGCATGTGTGTTTGTTGAAATTGAGAGAGGAGGGAAAGAGAATTTTTATGAATCCAGAACGTAAATTAGAGTGCAATAAATTGACTATGCCAATAAATTCCATCCATGATTATTATGACTTTTAGCTAAGCATAAAGATGTGAGCATATATGACCTCAGTCTCATAGATTCTCTAAGGTTGACAGTAGTTACCAAGCAAGGTATCATTCCCTCATCCTCACCCCATCAAAAATCATATCCCAACCCCTTAGCTTTGGAGATTTTGAGTACCCTGTGACTGTAAACATCCTTATAGGAGGCCTCAAAAGAAAAACCTGAGGCCAGGTTGTGGGTTGTTGTAGTAATAAGGGCGGCGGGGCTGCGTCCCCAACACCCCAGCCGCCTGCTCGGCTAGCTTATGCCCCGAAATAATTACACAGACACTGTATTCATTTAATCACTGCTCGGCCCTTTAGCTCTGGCCTTTACTGGCTAATTCTGATATACCGATCAACCCATCTCTAATAATCTGTGAGCACCGGTCTTACCGGGAAGATTCTAGGTCGGAGCTTCATCGCGTGTGTCTGCCTGGGAGCTGGGAGCATGGTGTCTCTCTGAGGAGAGCTGTCGAGTCTGAGCTTACTTCCTCTTCCTCCCAACGTTCTGTTCTGTTTACTCCTCCTACCTGTCTTCTAACCAATGAGGACCAAGCAGTTTCTTTTTATTTAACCAATGACCTTCCTCCATCATTTGTGGTGGCACACTCCTTTAATCCCAGCACTTGGGAGGCAGAGGTAGGTGGATCTCTGTGAGTTCGAGGCCAGCCTGGTCTACAAGAGTGTAGAAGGAGCTGTGGGCCACTTCCTGCCACCCAGCTCCCGGTCACCAGCTAGCTTTACCCAAAATAATTACATGGAAACTGTATTCATTTAAACACTGCTTAGCCCATTAGTTTCAGCCTCTTATTGGCTAATTTTCACATCTTACTTTAACCCATATTTAGTAATCTATGTAGCACCATAAGATGGTGGCTTACCAGGAAAGATCTTAACCTGTTTCTGTCTCAAAGAGGAGAGGCATGGCGACTGCCTCACTTCCCTTCTTCCCAGCATTCTGTTCTGTCTATTCCACCCACCTATGTTCAGGCCAAGTTTCTTTATTAATTAACCAATGAAAGCAACACATAGAAAGAAGACCCACCTACATCACAAGAGCTAGTTCTAGGATAGCTAGGGCTGTTACACAGAGAAACTCTGTCTTGAAACAAACAAACAAACAAAAAACAACGAGAGAGAGAGAGAGAGAGAGAGAGAGAGAGAGAGAGAGAGAAAGAAAGACAAACCTGTGCAGGTAATACCAATGTTCTGGGACCTGGTGCTTTGTACTGCGGGGAAAGAGCCCCAAAGAGCCTTTACCCCTCTAAATGTGCTGGCAATGCTAATGGCCATGAAGAACACAGCTCATAATGATAATATTTACTTTGAAGCTGCTCAGGATTCCAGGCTCAACTGGGCTCTGTTGAACTTGGAAAACACACTCAGGACAAGCAGAATTGAGGCTTTACTGCAAGAGGTATGCAAAGGGTAGCTAGTAGTCTATGAAGGTCAGGCTAATGTTCCATTCCTCTATCTCTGGGAAAGGCAGGTGTTAGCCTTAAGCTGCCATAGTGGTCGGTCACTGGCTAACACAGCACCACGGGAGAAAACAGTCCCATGGTTTGTGGCATCCACCGATTTGCATAGTGTCGTTATTTCCACCGTAGCTAGTTTTAAGCTATCGATGTCACAGAACACGAGTTGGGGAAGAGGCACAGGAAGCTGCATGTGCTAGCTGAAACGCACCACAGTCTGTCAGGTCCCAGCAAGCACAGGAAAGAGAAAGGACAAGGTCACATAGCCAGGCATGACCTTGTCCCTCTCCACAGACTCCCATGGCCAACTCTAGTTCCTGGAGTGTTTCCTTTTGGACACCTCCCTGTTGAACTCAGCGGCATTTTCTCTTGGCTTGTTCCACCATTTACAGCTGAGAGAGACCTCTCTCCAAGCAAACGTGGACTGTGGCCATCTTGTTCTTTGCTGTGATTTCAGCCACTGTAATTGTATCTGGCTGTGATCAGACAGAGGCTTTGTAAATACTTGTTGAGCGACTAAATGAACCAATAGGTCATGCTTGTGGCTTCACTAGAGTGTATTGGTTCAAAGCATTGGCTACTTGCCTGCCTCGACGAAAATACTGGCTCTGGGGGCTGGAGAGATGGCTCAGTGGTTAAGAGCATTGCCTGCTCTTCCAAAGGTCCTGAGTTCAATTCCCAGCAACCACATGGTGGCTCACAACCATCTGTAATGAGGTCTGGTGCCCTCCTCTGGCCTGCAGACATACATGCAGACAGAATATTGTATACATAATAAATAAATAAATATATAAAAAAAGAAAATACTGGCTCTGCTGTGGATTAGTTTGTGACCTTGGACAGTCATTTCCTCTACAGTATATAAAGGAGGAAACCTGGGTCCAGAGAGGAGGAGGAGGAACTTGCAAATTCATGAAGCTAGTGGATGACTTGGTTAACCTGACTATAAATTAAGGGTGAATTGTGTCTAGGGGCTCACTGGGTTACACCTTTTTTTAGGGTTAGACCTTTTTTTTGAGACAGAGTCTCATTTTGTAGCCTAGGCTGGCCTGGAACTCACAGACATCTGCCTGCCTCTGCTTCTTGGCGTCACCATGCACAGCCATGGGTAGAGCTCTTGTTTAACCTGGTGGACTTGATTGAGTCCCTGGACTCCATTTCCAGCACTAAAATGAAAAAAAAACCTACAGTGTCTACCTTATAAACTTGCTGTAAGGAATAAATACAACCTATGGAGGTTGAGGGTAGGCCTCAGTAGTTGAGCACTTGCTTCAAATGTGTGAGGTCCTTCGTTCCATCCGCAGCACTACATAAAAGAAAAGAAACTGTAGATTTATTCATGGCCATCTTGGCAGAGAGCACATAAATGTGCTATAAGCAAATGCTATTGGTGGATGCCTAGAAGTTCCAGCACTTGGGAGGCTAAAGTAGAGCTCATCTCAAAACTAAGCCAAACCACCCTTCCCAGACAAAAAGACCCGCTGTTGTTCTTCCAACCTTCCCCTTTTACAGGAAAAAAGACTAGAACCCAGACTGGGGACAGGGCTGAGATTTTGTCACATGGCAACATAGCGGTAGCATATGAAAGATTTATCTCTCTTACTTCCTTTCTCTTTTTTCTTTCTTTCTTTCTTTCTTTCTTTCTTTCTTTCTTTCTTTCTTTCTTTCTTTCTTTCTTCTTTCTTTCTTTCTTTCTTTCTTTCTTTCTTTCTTTCTTTCTTTCTTTCTTTCTTTCTTTCTTTTGAGACAGGGTTTCTCTGTGTAGCCCTGGTTGTCCTGGAACTTGCTTTGTAGACCAGGCTGGCCTCGAACTCAGAGATTTTCCTGCCTCTGCCACCAGAGTGCTGGGATTAAAGGTGTACGTCACCACCACCTAGCAAATTTAAATTGTTTAAAAAAAGACATTTACTTATTTTACATGTATGAATGTTTGCTTACATGTACATTTGAGTACTACGTACATGTCTGGTGTCTGAAGAGACCAGAAGACAGTTTTGGTCCCCCTGGAACTGGAGTTACAGCCAGCTGTGAGCTGCCATGTGCATGTTGGAAACTAAACCCAAGTCTTCTGCAAATGCAGCTAGTGCTTAATCACCGGGCCGTCTCTCCAGCCCCTGTTATTTTAAAAAATTGTTGTTTCCAGTACAATGTCAACAATAAGCCAAGTGAGAGGAAGAACAAGAGTTCAAAGAGTTAAGAAACCCTGCTCTCCATTGTGACACGCTCTGGGAGGGCTGGGGAGAAGGGGAGGGAAATTGAGCCCTTGGGACTCGTTGAGTTTCCTGCTGGAAGCCAGTTGCCAAGTTCCTACCTTCTTGCTGAAGCATGATGGAATCCGCTGACCTGATCCCAGTTAGACCACGTGTCATTTCCCCAGACACATTTCCTAGTGAGCCCAAGGCGACAGTATTCTAGTCTCAGGCTGAGTCTGTGTCAGCCATCGAGAGAGGACGTCCCTCCAGCTCCAGGTCCCCCTTGATGGCAACTGAGAGCAGAAGAAGCATCCAAGAGTCTCCGGAGGAGCTGGTTGCATTTTCTGCCTTCTTCTAATGCCTACATTTATTGCAATTCCCTAGACATGGGAGTTCTTCCTTCTCTCCCAGACCTTCATTATTTAACATCTAGTTGCCACAGCCCTTTCTGTTGCTGGCAGGCATCTGGGTGGTCAGTTTCCTTGCCGGTCCTCCCTGCTGCTGGGCCTAGGCTGCCCAGCCCCCATTTCTCCAGCTGTGCAAACAGGGTGTGTCCTGGGCTCCTGAGACCTTCCAAGCAGGGCTCTCTCCAGGCACTGTCAAGGATGCAGAGGATTCTCTGGGAATTTCTAGGATGTGGAGGCAGTGTGCCCATTCAGGAGGGCTGGGGCGATTGGAGCCTGCCGCTGGCCGGGGGCAGCAGTTATGAGCTCAAGGGACAAAGAGGATGAAGTTGAGGCTGTACATGGGAAACCCATTAGACTTACAAAAAAAACTAGATGAAACGCACCTGAAACACATGGGTGTCCACAGGGAAGTTGAGTTGGAGCACGGCAGCCGTCCTTGCATTCCCACATCAGAGATTCTGGCCCTGATTGCCCGTGAGCTGTGCCACTTCTTTGGTGGGGTAATGGGTGCTGTATTCTCCCGCATGCCTGAGTCTGTCACCTCCCATGACAAAGACCTCACTGCACCAGACTTTCTTGGGACCTGATTACTTTCTTTAGGGAAGGACAAAAAGGGGCTTCTTCTTAAGAAAATTATTGTCCCTGATGGATATAGCAGACCCTGGCTGGAAACACAGTCTGTGTGAGGATTTCTGTATACCCTAGCCATTCACCTCACAGTTATGCCTGGCTAAGAAATAGGGCTGCAGACCTTGGGAAGCAGGCTAACTTGAAAGCTCTCATTATAGGTAAATTTTTTTATAGGTCATTGTTTAGGATAAAAGGAGCTTGGAAGATTCATAGCTCCACACACTGAGCGGATAGGGAGAAAGGGAGCAGCTTTGATTCCTCATCATGCAGCTCTATGCTCTGCCTGCAAGTGTGTACTGCTGATATCCGGGGACTTTTGCCAGGCTAGAAATTACCCAGAGTAAACCTAAGTCCAACCACGAGGATAACTCAAAGGTCACACAGTCTCTCCTTGCTTGGGAAGAGATAGGAGAAGAGGAATGGAAGCTAGGAAAAAAAGGTTGTGCGGTCCGAGGAGTTTCAAAGGATGGTCCAAGGTCATTAACTTGTTTGTTTGTTTGTGATAGGGTCTAGCTAAGTAACCCTGGCTATCTTTGAACTTACTCCGTAAGCCAGGCTGACCTTGAATTTAGATCCACCTATCTGTGTCGTTCAAGTTTTGGGATTAAGGGCAAGTACCACCTTGCCAAGCCTGTTTCTAATTATTGACTTAAAGACCAGGCTGGTCTCAAACCCAGTGTGGAAGAGAGGTTGATTTGACCCTTCTTATCTGCCTCCGTTACCCTCGGAGTGCTCGGATTACAGATCTGGGTGGCGGCACGTTGCTCAGTTCCTTCAATGCTAAGCCTCACTCTACTCGCTGAGCTACATCTCCAGCCTTAGCTACTGACTTTTAGTCCTAATATTTCCGATTCACTTGGGTAGGATGAGGAGCCAAATACAATCTGAAGCCATAGAGATGGTTCGAAGTAGTTTTAGTGCCTAGCCCAGCTGTGGCTTCATATCAGATTCCCGCTGAAGTCCACGACGCTAGCTTCTCTCCAGTGTGTGATTGTGATGCCTGATTCTCCAAAGACTCCTTGGTTCTAGGCCGTGGTTTGGCATCCTCTAGTGTCCCAGGAATAACTTCCCCAAACCTTTACTAGTCCACCATAACCCTTCCCCTATTCATCGCCCAAGTGTGAAATTCTAGTGGCTGGATTTCATTAGTGTCACACAGCTGACATGTTAGCTAAGCAAACAAATGTTTGTTTGAAATGTAAGAACTTGTGGCTTAAGTTCATTCCTCGGTAGATAAAAAATGGTCTCACTGAAAGGTCATGTAGGCTGGGAGAAGCCAAGGTTAGAGACAGTCTCCCCACTTAGGAAACAGAACTGTGACATCTGTGGAATTGAACACTGTTTAGGCCTGGCAGAACCTGAAGCAGGGCACGAGAGGAGGGGGTATTTATTTAACAACTGTTATTTCTTTACATGTTCTACTTCAAAAATACAGAAAAACTAAAGAAAAATGAAACCTATACGTAAGCGCACTACTCAGAGATAAGCATTAATAAAAGTATATTATATTTCTTTACAGGCTATTTTTAGAGATAATTATACCCCTCTATCTGGTCATATAGCATTTCTTTCTCTGCCTCTAAAAGCAATGTATGCTCAAGGTAAAGCTTCAAATAACAGAAAAAAATATGAAGGCTAAAGTGGAAATTTCTCTAGGATTGTGAGCTGTCTGCGGCTGGCCTGTCTGTGCTTTCCTTTGTCTTATAACTGATGCTCTATATCCTATGTACTTCTACATGGTTTTCATGTAATGCTGTAGTATGTATATACACTTCTTCCTTCATACATGCATGTGGCTACATAGTCACTGTGCGATATCTTCTGCTTTTCAGGGGAGACAGGCTTGGGCAAGTCCACCCTCATGGATACCCTGTTCAACACCAAGTTTGAGGGGGAGCCGGCCACCCACACACAGCCAGGTGTTCAGCTCCAATCCAATACCTATGACCTCCAGGAGAGCAACGTGGGGCTGAAGCTCACGATTGTGAGCACCGTGGGCTTTGGGGACCAGATCAACAAAGAAGACAGGTAAGGAAAGCAGTGGGGTGGGAAGGTGAACGGAGGAAAGGGGCTTACCATGAAAGTCTTGGAGAGAACACAGACTCTGGGGCCCATCCTGTCTCACTAGAATGACGTGGGCAGGCAGCTTATAAACAGGGCATCATTGGAGGGGCCCTGTCTATAACAACTTGCCCCTCCATATACTTTGCCAAAAGAGGGATGTCTTTCTAATACAAGGGTGTGGAGCCTTGACTCTGTTCAGCCCTGTGCCAGGCCCTCCGGTACTTTAATAATCTAAAAGGAATGGCTTAATCTCTGCTCGCAAGGCATTCATGGGAAAGGCCTGTCTTAAGCAAATAATTTCCACCAAGAGGAGTACGTCCTGTGAAGGACAGAGTACAGAGAAGTAAAGGACAGGCTGCAGTGAGACCACAAGGACAAGAACAGTCAGTTCTATGCCCAGAAGCCAGAGAGGCTTTCTCAGAAGCCTCAGGATGTCAGTGATGTCAGCAGGTGGGGGGGATTGGGAAGAGGGACCAAGGAAGTCTAAGCAAAGAGGAAGGAAGAGAGCCAGGAGAAGTTGTAGGGGCTTCAGGATGCATGTGAGGGGTGAAGGAGGCTGAGATGAGGATATGATAAAGCCTAGGGCAGGGGAGGAAAAGCTGGTAGGGCCCTCACACAGAAAGGCCCACTCAACAGTCTTTTTTTTTCTTTCTTTGAGACAGGTTTTTTCCGTAGCTTGTTTGGTTCCTGTCCTGGAACTAGCTCTTGTAGACCAGGCTCACAGAGATCCACCTGCCTCTTCCTCCCGAGTGCTGGGATTAAAGGCGTGCACCACCACTGCCAGGCTCCAGTCTTTTTTTTTTTTAATGTTTGTAAGCCAGGAAGTGGTGGTGCACTCCTTTAATCCCAGTACTCAGAGAGCAGAGGCAGGTGGATCTTTGTGAGTTAGAGGCCAGCCTGGTCTACAGAGAGAGTTCTAGGACAGTTAAGACTGTTACATAGAGAAACCCTATCTCGAAAAATCAAAAAAACCTCTTTGTCTGTGCAAGCGCAGGTGTATGTATCATAGTATATGTCCCACGGTGCATGTGTGGAGGTCAGAGGTCAACCTCTTAGTTGTTAATTATCACCTTTAGTCTTGTTTGGGAGGGTGGGTTTTTTCTGTTGTTGCTATTCTATGCATATGACTGACTGGCTAGAAAGTGAATTCTATCTCGGCCTCCTATCCCAGGTAAAACCATTTGGATTACAGATGTGTGTCGCTTTCTCCAGCTTTTCCTGGGTTCTGGTGATCTAAACTCAGATGTTTTTGTGGCATGTGCTTTACTCACCGAGCCTTCTTCCCAGCCCTTTATTTTTAAGACTTATTCTACTTTTAAGCATGTGTACATGTTCATGCGTATGCATGGGTGGGGTATGTGCCTGTGAGTGCACGTGCCTGTGGGGGTCACAAGAGGGCACCAGATTCCCGGGAGCGGAGCTGCAGGCGTTTGCCAGCTGCCTGATGTGGGTGTTGAGAAGCAAACTTGGGTTCTTTGGAAAAGGAATACAAACTCTTTTTTTTAATATTTTTATTTATTATGTATACAGTGTTCTGTCTTCATATATGCCTACTCGCCAGAGAGGGCACCAGATCTCATTACAGATGGTTGTGAGCCACCATGTGGCTGCTGGGAATTGAACTCAGGACCTCAGGAAGAGCAGCCAGTGCCCCCAACCTCTGAGCCATCTCTCCAGCCCCCCAAGTACAAACTCTTGACTGCTGAGCCCTTTCTCCAGCCCTTGGGTTTGGCTTTTTTGGGGGGCGGGGAGAAATTGTTGATTTATTTGTTTTTGGAGTTAGTTCTCACTATGTATCTTTGGCTGGCCTGGAACTCTCTATAAAATCCAGGCTGGCCTTGAACTCTCAGAAATTCACCTGCCTTTGTCTCCTGACTGCTAGGACTAAAAGTTCACCACTACACCCATCTTGCATTTGTATTTTGTTCTGTTTTGTTTTTTGAGATAGGGGTTTCTCAGCATAACAGTCCTGGTTGTTCTGAATCTCACTCTGTCAACCAGGCTAGCCTCAAACTCACAGAGATCCACCTGCCTCTGCATCCCTGACACTGGGATTAAAGGCGTGTGCCATTGCTGCCTGACTTTGGTTTCATTGTTGTTGTTTTGTTTTACTTGGGATTTTGTTCATTTTGTTTTGTTTGAGACAAGATGTATCCCTCTCTGGAACTTGCTCTGTAGCTCAGGCTGTCCTTATCTGCAGTAGCTTCTCAGCTGGGGAGGGCCTCAGGAGCCCTGTTACCTGCTGGGCTGGAATGTTGTTGCTCGGGTCTTGTGGAGATCACTGCAGCTGTTTTGGACTTATGAGTCCAATAGCGCTCTTGTATACAGAAGACAGCATTTTACAGCATCCCTCCATCCTCCAGTTTTTACATTCTTCCATGTCTTCTTTGATGTTCCCTGTGCCATTGTTGAGGGTTGATGCAACTGTTCCATTTAGGGCTGAGTGCTCGGTCACTTCTTAGCCGTCTGAGTTCTGGGCCCCTGTGCTAACGGCTGCCCACTGCAGAAAGAGCCTCCTGAGCAACAGCGAGAGCAGCACAGTTCTATGGCTAGAAACATCAATATTTGGAAGGAGGTTTGATAAGATGTTCCTTCAGTAAAACAGCAGCAGCAGGTTCCCCCTCTGACCTATTGTTACTATCCCAACCATAGGCTTCTGACCAAGTGTACAGTAACAGACATGGATTCCATCTTGTGGATCAGCCTCAGATCCAATCAGAAAGTAGTTAGTTGCCCCGTAGCAGTTACACATCTTGTCTGGCAGATCAGTGGATAAGATCTCTGGTGTCCTTGGTTCCCTAGTGGCCTGGGTAGCACCTCCCAGCGCTATGGAAGTTGGCCAGAAGACATTTTCAGGTCACTTCCACATTGATTTCTCTGTGTCCAGGAAAATAATGTGATCTCTTTAGCAAGAAGGTCTTAATATTAAGTTGTGGTGAGCAACCAGGAACATTGGTGATAACCTATGAGGCCTGCAAAAGCAGTGACTCAGAGAGAGGTGTGCTGTGCTGGGCACTGGAGTTTTTGTCTCCTAGGAGCAGCGTTGTCCACCCGTGTAACCTACCTCTGTTCAAGCTCTTTTTAAAAAATATTCATTTTGTGTGTATGTGCGAACACAGTCCAGGGAGCACGCATGTGTGCACTTGCACAACATGTATGTGCGTGTGAGTACTGGTGCCTGCAGAGACCAGAAGAGGGCATCGGATCCTGTGGAATTGGACTCACGGGTGGGTGTGAACCATTCAGACCGGGTGCTGGGAACTGAACTTGGGTCCTCTGCGAGAGCAGTGAGTGTTCTTAACTGTTGAGCCATGTCTCCAGCCGAAACTTTTTCAAAAACTGTATTTTAATTTATTTTTGCTTTATGCACATGAATGTTTTGTCTGCTTGTACATATGTGCACCATGTTCATGTAATGTCTTTGAAGCCAGAAGAGGGTGTGGGAGCCCCTGAAACTGGAATTACAGGCGGTTGTGAACTGCCACTTGGATAGTGGAACCAAACCCAGGTCCTCTGCAGGAGCAATAAGTGTTCTTAACCCCTGAGCCATCTCTCCAGCCCAACATTTTATTTGAAATTAGCTGGCAAAGTAGTAATTTTCCATAAGGCTTTTTCATATGTTCTTAGTTTGCTTTCCCTCTCGTTCTCCTTCATTTCCTCTATCTTTCCCCCATTTCCCTGCCCAAACTGTTGACCTCCAGTGCACATGTAGTTTTTCAAGAACTGAAACCAATTCTGTTTTTTTTTACATGAAATTCTAAAAGGAAGACACCTCTCTTTTGAAATAATTACATTTACTTATTAAGTAGTTGGTTTTTTAAAAATTATTTATTTACTATGTATAGTGTTCTATCTGTCTGTATGTTTGCTGGCCAGAAGAGGGCACCAGATCTCATTGCAGATGGCTGTGGGCCACCATGTGGTTGCTGGGAATTGAACTCAGGACCTCTGGAAGAGCAGTCAGTGCTCTTAACCTGTGAGCCATCTCTCCAGCCCCTAGTAGTTGGGTTTTTTTAAAATTGTTTTTATTGAGCTATACATTTTTGTCTGCTCCCCTCCCTTCCTCCTCTCTCTCTTCTCCTACCCTCTCCTATGACCCCCATGCTCCCAATTTACTCATTAATGAATTGTTTATTTTTTTTTTGGTTTTTCGAGACAGGGTTTCTCTGTGGCTTTGGAGCCTGTCCTGAACTAGCTCTGTAGACCAGGCTGGTCTCGAACTCACAGAGATCCGCCTGCCTCTGCCTCCTGAGTGCTGGGATTAAAGGCGTGCGCCACCACCGCCCGGCCATGAATTGTTTATTGTGTGTGCATGGGCATGCACACATACTCCATACTGGTGCCACGGCATATGTGCGGAGATTGGAGGACTACTTTGGTGAGTCACTTCTGTCCTTCCACCATGTGAGACCCTGAGCTTAAACTCATGTCATTGAGCCCTGTAGCAAGTGCCTTGCTCTGTGGCATCATCTCCCTGGCCTCAGTCACTCTTTGATTTTTCTTTTTATAGGATTGCTTATTTCACTAATCTTGCTTGGTTAAGCATCACTTAGAGCCTACTCCTTGTCAGTTGATGAAGGGGTTAAGTCAGCTCCCTTTAGAGGGCGGGGTTTGCCTCAGGGGAATCCCTGCCAATAAAGGGTGCGCGGAGAGGCTGCTCGCCCCTTTTGTTTCCTCCCTACCTGAGCTACGCTGGAACTTTGGTTCAGTAAGTTTAACAATAAAGTGGTAAATATTCTTTGATATCTGCATTGCCTTTATTTTGTGCGGGTACAAGTTGAGTAGTTGGGCCACAATCTGAGTGTTACACTTGGCTGCCTGTTCTCTTTAGGAAGTCTTCAATAAAATTTCTCATAGTCCTTTCAGTTGAAGGCATTCCGCATGTGGACAGTGTCTTGATCAAGAGGGTTGGGAATACTGAACAGATACTGCCTCGTAGGCACTAATCTACTTCATTTGATTTCTAGAATATCCCTTGTAGTTTCTCATGATTTTAAATTGATAGCTGGGCATGGTGGCACATGCCGGTAATCGTAGCACTCGGTAGACTGAGGCAGGGTGATTCAGAGTTCAGTGCCAGTCTGCATAACATACTGAAAATTTGTCTTTAAAAAAACTAACTGAATTAATAAAATATATGATAGATAAATTTTTAAAATTCAAATAGTGCAAGCACAAATAGGAAATGATAAAGCTTCTCCGGGATTAGGGTAGGGAGCAGGAATGAAGTAAGCTAAAATCCCCTGTAATAAAAAGCAGTTTGTTTTTGTTCTTGAAGTGCTGGGGATCGAACCTAGGACTTTGGCATGCTGGACAACCACTCTAATTCTGAGCTATATCCCCAGCCATTTTTAAATTTTCTTATTTGAGTCTAGGTTAGCTTTGAACTCTATCCGTAGCACAGGCAGGCTTTGACTTTGTGATTCCCCCTTCCTTATAATCCTCTCCCAGCCTCTCTAACAGTGGGACTGTAGACCACTGCCATCGGGTCCTATAAAAATAGTGTTTTCTACATGTTATCAGGGGCATTTTAGCACAGATCTGTAAGTACAACTGCATTGAAAAGGACTTCAGAACGCCCTGCGCTTTCTGTGGCATATATATTTAAATAAGAACAAAACAACCCAACATGGTGGGAGTCATGTTTGGTGTTCTACCCTTGTAGTTACAGTACTTGGTAATCCCAGCCCTCAGGAGGCTGAAGCAGAAAGATCAAGAGTTTGAGGCTGTCTTGGGCTACACAGTGAAACCCTGTCTCAAAAATACTAAAATGGGGCTGGAGAGATGGCTCAGAGGTTAAGAGTACTGGTTGCTCTTCCAGAGTTCCTGAGTTCAATTCCCAGCAACCATATGGTGGCTCACAACCATCCATAATGAGATCTGGTGCACTCTTCTGGCCTGCAAGCAAACATCCAGACATAATAAATAAATAAATAAATAAATAAATAAATAAATAAATAAATAAATAAATAAATAAATCTTTAAAAAAATACTAAAATGGAGACTGTAGATATTCCCCAGTTGGTAGAGTAATTGCTTAGCATGCACAAAATCCTGGGTCTGATACTCAGCACTGCCTCCAAGCGCGATAGCACAGACCTGTAATTGTGGCATCAGGAAGGTAGAAGCAGGAGATTCTGAAGTTCAATCCCATCCTCACTGCACAGGGAATCTGAGGCCAGCCTAAGGTACTTGAGACGCTGTCAACAAAGAGGCACGCATGCGTAAGATCCCAGCACGTGCAACGTGGAGGCAGGAAGATCAGGAATTCAGGGCCAGCTTCAGCTACAGAGTGAGTTTGAGCCCAGCTTGGTTGCATTATGGGAGACTGTCTAAGATTAAACACACACACACATACATACATACACACACACACAAGTGTATGCATGCACGCACATATACAACAACAACAAGTTTGCTGGGTATGGTGGCATGTGTCTTTAATTCCACCACTTAGGAGGCAGAGACAGATAGATCTCTGTGAGTTCTAGGCCAGCCTAACCTATTTAATGAGTTCAAGGCCAATTAAGAGTACATAGTGAGACTTTGTCTCAAAATAAACAAACACCCCCCCAAAAAACAACCAACCAGCACATAAAAACTCCAACTACTACTAATAGATGAAAGAATAAAGGAATAATGAGTGCTGGAGAAAAGGGAACCCAAGGGTGAGAGATTTCAAGATAGGCTAGAGAAAAGAGTGTCTAGGAATTTAAGCTTTGATCTCAGACAGGCCTAGGTTCAGATCCCATATTGCCATTTGCTAGACCAGGGACCTTTGGCAAAATAGTTCAATTGTCTATGCATCAGTTTTTAAGTCACCTGTAAAATAAGTATGACCTAATCATCTTTACGCTATTAGGCTGTGATATAACATACTTGACATGGATGACCAAAAGAATGCTGAAACCTTGCCTGGCACAGAATGGCTAATAAATACCTAATAAGTAAAAGGCATTATTATGATCATGATTTTTACTGATAAGACTCAAAGGAGAGTAGCATTATGTAGCATTTAGGAGGGAATATAAATGAAGTCCAAGAAAAGGGAAAAACATTTTAAAAGTCCATTGGGTTTGGCAGCTTGAACATTGTATTTAGGACTGATCATTCCCGGGAGATTGTAGGTAGAAATTAGGTTGCCATTCTGTCTGTTTGTTTGTTTTTGTCTTTTGGTTTTCTGAGACTGGGTTCCTCTGTGTAGCTTTGGAGCCTGTCCTGGAACTAGTTCTGTAGACCAGGCTGGCCTCGAACTCACAGAGATTCTCCAGCCTCTGTCTTTCAAGTGCTGGGATTAAAGGAGTGCGCCACCACTGACTGTCTTCTACACATTTTAAACCTGCTTCTTTGAGGTTTAGGTTGCCACTATTACTTGTGAATGGGACATAGAGACATCAGAACAGGGCAAAGGCAATAGAACAGGAAAGTGAGTACAAGGTCAGATGCATGTGTGCATGGAACTGTCCCATCTCTAAGTCAGCAGGGCCAGAATGGTCTGTTGAAGAAGTGGCGCTGGGAAAATGGGCCATCCATTTAGAAAAACATAAAACGAGACCCTCCCACACAAACACCGCCACAAAAATAGATTCTTCTTGGACCAAAAACAAACTCTAAAAATATAAAGAGAAAATGTCGGAGAATATTTTTATAACTTTGGGAATACAGAAAGCTTTTTTTTTTTTTTTGGTTTTTTGAGACAGGGTTTCTCTGTGGCTTTGGAGCCTGTCCTGGAACTAGCTCTTGTAGACCAGGCTGGTCTCAAACTCACAGAGATCCGCCTGCCTCTGCCTCCCGAGTGCTGGGATTAAAGGCGTGCACCACCATCGCCCGGCTACAGAAAGCTTTTTGAGTTGTGAAATAAAGTCTAAAAATCACAGAAGGAAAGATTTGTTAGGTCCAAGTTAACTAGAGGAAAAGTAGTTTGGGGCCGGAGCGATGACTTGATGGTTAAGACCACATGATGCTCTTCCCAAGGACCTAAGTTTGATTCTTGACACCCATATCAGGTGACTCGTAATCACCTGTAACTCCAGCTCCAAGGGAGACACCCGTACTCACATGTACATACCCAAACACATACATGTAAATAAAAATGATAAAACATTTTTTTCAAAAAGTATTTTACTTTTCTTTTTTTCTGGTTTGTCAAGACAGGGTTTCTCTGTGTAACGGTTCTAGCTGTCCTGATACTTGCTTTGTAGACCATGCTGGCCTCGAACTCACAGAAATCCGCCTGTCTCTGCCTCCCGAGTGCTGGGATTAAAGGAGTGCGCCACCACCGCCTGGCGTATTTTACTTTTCAAACTATAAAATACCATAAAGCAAAAGTGAAAACAAGCTACAGATGGAACAAAAATATTTGTAACCTATGTAATAGGAAAGGATTTTGACATAAGAAGAGCTTCTACAGTTCCATGAGTGATGAACAGATAATTGACCGTGAAGGGAAATATGAGGGGAACAATCCCTATTCTGAAATGATGCTCATTCAGCTTCCTTAGCAATTAGGGAAATGCAAAAGAAAACAATGACTTTTTCACTCTCAGATTTGCAAAAATAAAAGATGATATAATAGCCAGTACCACCAGGGAATTTCATTCACGTGGGTGTGTAAATTGATTCAGATTTTTTTTTGGAGGGCAAATTTGGCAGCATCCATTAAATTTCTGAATGTGAATAATTCATGACCCAGCCATTCCACTTTCCTTTGTGTTGCCCAGAAAACACAAGCGCATGCTTATAGGAAGCAATAGTGTTCACCGCAGCATTGGCTATTATATTTAAAACCTTTAACCTACCTATATGTCCATCAATAAAGCAGCTACATTAACTGTGATTCGACCATACCATGGGATTGTATTTGCAGTTTATATTCACATGGATACAGCATCAGGTCATGCTGTTACAAAATGAGAAGTTGTATCATGGTGTCATGTGTGGAAATTCCCCCCCACACACACAGCAGATAATCTTCTATCTGCATATAAATATATAGGAAAGCTCTGAAAAGATATTCAGCAGACAGAAAACAGTGATTATCAGTGAGGCAGGAAGAATGCATACATAGATTGTTTGTGTAATTGAAAGGAAATTGAAAGGACGCTGTTTTAAAAGAGGAAATAGATAAAGTAGGGGTAAACCGTGGGTTTAAAAAGCTGGTGAAAAGAGATAAGACAGTGTGTGAAAAGAGATAAGAAGGAAAGGGGCAGTAACTGAGGATAGAAAGATGATGAAGGCTTAAACAGGAACAGAAAGTTATAGGATAGAGAGATGATGAAGGCTTAAACAGGAACAGAAAGTTATAGGATAGAGAGATGATGAAGGCTTAAACAGGAACTGCTACATGTCTATAGTGTGCCAGAATCAATGTGAGAGGCTTGTGACACTGTTGGGGACGGCGGACCCTCAGACCCTGGATTTTCTGTGACCCCTTGCCTGACAGAATAAACAACTTGTTTTCCTGTGCTTGCAGCTGCTCTGAGCACCAGTCCCTCATGAGTTCCTGATGGCAAGGCCTTGGTTTTTCTGGTGGGCTTGCAGCTGAAAAATCCCAAGAGCTAGGACATGGCCATTAGTCAAGGAGAGCACTATATAAGCTGCCCTGGAACACAATAAAATGGACATTCTTGATTCAAGGATGACCTGTGTCTCTCCTCTCTCTCTCTCTCTCTCTCTCTCTCTCTCTCTCTCTCTCTCTCTCTCTCTCTCTCTGTGTGTGTGTGTGTGTGTGCTTTTCAAACTCTAGCCCCTAACCTGACTCGCAAACTGTCCTGTGGTATACAGGCAGGCCAGTACAAGAAACATTACATTGATTAATTGATTGATGGTGCATATGAGGGTAATGTTGTGTGACAGGACTTTTCCTGGGGCGATACAGTACACACATCTACTCACCCCAGCTAAGAAGCCCATGATAGACCAAGGTATGGACACCATCAAAGTCCAACTTGGTGAGCCAGTAAGTTTTATTGGTTTTACTTACAGGGGTGTGGGTGAGCGGTTACTTACAGGAGCAGAAATGATGCAAAGACAGTTGCGTCACCAAAGCCCACCCTAGCATGGGTGACAGACAGCTCACAAAAGCTGGAAAACCTAAAGCATAATGCACAGTGTTCAGGCAACTCAACAGGTTAAAGAGTGTTCTTTCCCAGGCTTGGCTGGTTTCTGCTTCTTTCAGGCAGCTGGTGTGGTTTGAGAGTCTTCTTTGCAGCTTGGGCTTGTTTAAGAGTCCTCTTTGTAGGTTAGCTAGACTGAGATGGCCTCTCAGCAGTCTTTGTTGCTTACTCTTCGAAGGGAGAAGCCTAGTGAATCCGCTCAGTTTCAGGGACTTCCTGAAGCTACTTTGAGTTGTTTACCTTCTGGATGAAGGGGCTTCTCCACAATATGGGATGTTTCGGTTTCTAAGGAAATGGCTACACGACAGCAGCTGTGCTAGTGAGCGGGTACCAGGGTATATGCCTGAATGGTAGAGAACAGCCTGTGGGAGTTGGTTTTCTCCTACCATGGGGGTCCAGAGCATCAAAGTCAGGTGGTCAGGCTCAGCAGCAACTGCCTCTACCCTCTGACCCATCCTACCAGTCTATTCTAAAATATAAAGCACAGTCTTTACTGAGCTTTCAGCTTAGTGGAGGGGATGGATATGTATGCAGATTATGCAAAGTGGGGCTAAGTACACTGATATAGATATAAGGGATTCAGGGTGTGGAAACAGGGAGGAACAGCAATTGACCAAACCTTGTTTTGAGAGATGGGTAAACGGGTGGTCAGGAAAGGCTAGGCTAAGTCCTGAGGCCATTGCAAGCGAGTGTGAGTTAGCCACCCTGAAGGTAGTTGATAGTCAGCCTGCGATGAATAAATGCATAAGATATACATTGGTAGAGAAAATAGTGTATCTGTGGTGGTTTGAAAGAAAATGGCCCCCAAAGGGAGGGGTTGTAGCACTTTCAGTTCCAGTACCATGTCTGCCTGCCTGCCACCATGCTCCCTTTCCTGATAATGGATTGAACCTCTGAGACCATAAGCAAGCCTCCTCAATTAAATGTTTTTCTTATCAGAGCTGCCAAGGTCCTGGTGTCTCTTCACAGCAATAGTAACCCTAACTAAGACAGTATCCATAAGTT
This sequence comes from Microtus pennsylvanicus, assembly GCF_037038515.1. Lineage (NCBI taxonomy): Eukaryota > Metazoa > Chordata > Mammalia > Rodentia > Cricetidae > Microtus > Microtus pennsylvanicus. Next base: position 55,493,081 of record NC_134601.1, read on the forward strand.
TTCATCATTTGATACCAAAAGCATCCATTTGATGTATTGACTAGGAGACTGACGTGGGGTAGAAATAGTCTACAGTGAGTTGAAGAGTGAGTTAGAATTTTAAAGAAGCAGATTATTTTTTTCAAGAAACTTCTTTTTGAATCTGGGTATGATAGTGCATGCCAGTAACCCCAGCACTTGCCGGACAGAGGTAAGTGGATCAAAAGTTTAAGGTCATTGGGGCTAGAGAGCTGGGTCAGCAGTTAAGAGGACATATGACTTTTCCAGAAAACAGAGCTAAATTCCCAGCACAAATGTCGGGTAGCTCATAGCTACCTATAACCATAGCTCCAGGAGATTTGATGCCTCTACCTTCCCCAGACATCCACTGGCATGTGCATGTCTCACCCCCACATATACATGTGGTTTAAAAAAATGAATCTGGGGATTGGAGAGATGCCCCAGCAGTTAAGAGCACTGACTACTCTCCCAGAGGACCTAGATTCAATTCCTAGCACCCACATAGCATCCATAACCACCTGAAACTCCAGTACTAGGGGGTCTTGATGCTCCCTTTGAGCTTCTGATGGCATTGTATCCACATGGTGCATAGACGTGCGTGCAGGTTAAACACCCAGAGACATCTAACTCTAAATATTTCTCATTTTTCTTACTATCCATTCTTGTCATTTTCTTTCCTTTCCCTCAAGTCTTCCCACATCCTACCTACCTCCCTACTCACCCAACTTCATGTTCTTTCTCTCGGGAGAGAAAAAAAAAACAAGAACACAAAATAAATAACAACAACAACAACAAAAAACTCAAATCAAAAGGAAAAAACATCAAATCATAACAAAAAAGCAGACAGAAAGCATGCCCCCTTCTTTGGGCTGGAATTTTGCCTGGCTTGAATTTCTGCTGGTTTCGAGTTGCTTGGCACCGTCTCTGTGGGTTCGTGTGTGTATCGGGCCTGTTGTGTCTGAAATACGCTGCTGTCTTGGAGGCATCCACCACCTTTAGCCTTTCCAGTCTTTCCCTCTCTTCTACATACACCATTGAGCCTAGAGGGAAAGGCTTTGCTCAAGACATCCCACTTAGAGCTAAGAGCCTCGGGGCCTCTCGCTGTTTATGTTGTCTAGTTGTGGCTCTCAGTCTTAATAACCATCTATTATAAAATTCTAGGTCATTCTTTGCTACGTAGTAGGTTTGAGGACAGCTTGGGCTGCAGGCTGCACGAGATCCTTTATTTAAAAAAAAAACCTGAAAAGAAAAGAAAACACAGCCTCTCCATAAATATTTCTTGAGTACCCATGCTAGGCAGGGATTTCAAACTTGGCCGTTTAGGGGAGAGAAGGCACAGGAACATGGCTGGGGTGGTTCAGAGTTGAGGAGGATTGGACTGGGTTAAAAAACAAGTTCCCTTTTGAAATGAGGGAAGACTTAAGTATGTTCATAAGTTGAGGGGAAAGAGTCAGTAGGAAGAGAGGAGATGGAGCAAGGATTCCAAAGAGTTCGAAAGGGTTGGAACCATGTGCACGGGATAACAAGCCTTGAATAGATGAGAAATACTTCATCCTCAGATTAGAAGGAAATGGAATGGTGGATCCATCTTTAAAGAATGGGTGATGGGGTTGTATGAGCTTTGTGGCCCCAAGTTGGTTGGTAAAATAAGCTGTCAGATTATCATGAGAGTGAAGAAGTCAGAAATCATATTGGAGCTTGAGAAATCAAATGAAGGTCTGGAATGGTCAATGAGAACAGTGGAAAAGGAGCCAATCAAGACCAAGTAAAGGGGCTATTATGTTACCCTGAAGGTTCCGATGAGGTTAGAGGTCATTGTAGGGAGCAGAAGAGACAGACCCTAAGTGAGCAAAGTCCTGAGTGAATGAGTATTTTGACACACATGGCCATGTCAAGAATATCCCAAGACCTTGAATCCGTGGGACAATCAGAAAAACTGTCATCCCTGTGATCTAGGCTCACAAGACACGGCAAAACCCTTTCTGTGACTCTGTGTCTATGATTGATCTATGTGTACAAAGACTTGCAGCCGCAGCCTCCTGCTCCCAGATGTTTACAGCCCGAGACTGTTCACCTACAGAGGGGCCAGGTGGTGGGGCTACAGGGAGCAGAGCCCAGCCCGATCCCAGCTTCACTCTACGTGTGTCTGTGTGCCTGTCCTTTCTTCATTCCCTCGTTACCCCTAGCCAGAGTTCCGGGACCCAGGCCACATAGAATTTGGCAGACCATGAATTTATAAAAAGCATCAAGACCCATAGTTTTGTATTTTCTTTCCAACTTTTTTTTAAATATTTATTTATTATGTATACAATATTCTGTCTGTGTGTATGTCTGCAGGCCAGAAGAGGGCACCAGACCCCATTACAGATGATTGTGAGCCACCATGTGGTTGCTGGGAATTGAACTCAGGACCTTTGGAAGAGCAGGCAATGCTCTTAACCTCTGAGCCATCTCTCCAGCCCTTTCAGCCAACTTTGACAGCGATGGGTCTTCAGCCTCTGCCATTTATTCAGTTGGATAATTCTACTAAGGCCAGCAGGGTGGAGCTGAACAGAGATGCGGCCTTTGATAAGAATGCTTCCTAATGGATACATCCTTGCACATCTGTAGACCCAGCTGCTAGAAAGGCTGAGGCAGGAGAATTGCTTAAGTCCAAGAGTTCAAGACCAGCTTGGCCAACATAGCAAGAGCCTGTCTCAAAAGCAAAAACATGGTTCAATTGACTAGCCGTGTGATTCAGCTTTGGCGGAGGAGCTGGGACTGGGAAGATGGAGAGACGTTGATATCCTGTGAAATAAAGAAAGGGCTCACATTCCTGAGCATTAGCACTCTGAGGAGATCATTCATGTAAAGGACGATTAAAGCCATGGGATGGCTAGATGGACACCAGGTTCTGGCCAGAGAGTTGGGTGTTACAGAGAGGATTTCTTGGGCAGGGAACAGAGGGAGCCGAAGGGATGAAGTGAGGGCAGTCACACAGCGTATGGGGGCCGAACATTGTTAGCATTGTTAGCAGGCACATTGTAGTCACCTAGGGTGGGGAGAAAGGGTGGGCCAAAGGAAGACAGGCTAGGTCTCCAGGGAAGAGAGGCTATACATTGGCATCGAGGAGGAGCTGGCTAGAGGGATTGTCTGGGAGAGCTATGCGCTTGCCCCCTTTATCTCCCCTCAAGGTACGTGGTTGTGGGGAGGAGCATACTCTGGAGATGGCTGGTGGGTGGTGGTGTCTCCGAGGGAGACGAACAGGTAGATGAAAGCTGCCAGCACATCTCAGACTTTAATGTATACCCAAACCACTGAGGTTCTTGACAAAACTCAGTGAGACGAATTAAGATGAATGGTTCAATGGCATTTAATACACTCACAAGCACCACTGCTGTCTGTTGTTCAACCTTCACCTCTATGTAGTTCCCACGCATTTGCTTCACCCACAAAGGAAACTTCACCCAACAGCTCTGCCTTCCTTTCCCACCTCAGCTTCCGGTAACCACTATCTCTTCTGTCTCTATGAACTTCACTATTCAGGGTGGTGCCTCATACAAATGCAATTCTATGCAATTTGTCCATGCATGAGTGCCTGTCTCCCACCCCTTCCCCCTTTTTAACGTTGGGGATTGGACCCAGGGCCTAGCATGTGTTCGGCAGGTTCTGTGAGAATTTCTTTATAGCTAAAGATCTTTTTATTGTATGGATAGTCCATATTTTCTTGATCCAGCCATCAGCTGATGGACATGTAAGCTGTTTCTGCTGCACAGCTGGGGTTGATGGCTTCTAGTTCATTCACTAAATTTTAGCTCCCTGCATTTCTTCCTGCTGCTTAAACTTGTCAGGCTGGTCTCGGCCTCAGCATCCTTATTGCGTTCCTGTTGCTTGGCCTGCCCTTCTCCTGGATCTTACTGGGGCTTACTGGTGGACTCATCCTTACAACTCAGATATTGAACCCTCAGAGAAGCGTCCCTGGTCATGATATCAAAAGTCTCTGAACTTCCAGTACTTTCTATTCAATATTCTATCTCCATAGTACATCTCAGTACCAGAAATGAAGAAGTATTTGGACAATGGGCATCTGTAGTACTGGGCTGTGGTCTCTGGCCTCATTTACAAAATAACCTTTGAATGCCTAAAATGTACCAGTTGTATTAAAAGTACAGTTGCCAAAATATTTTAAGCTATGATTTAGTAACCCATACACTTATCTGTCAAGCCCTTAAATAATAGTATCTATTTGTAGGCATCATAATTACCAGAATATAGAAGCTCTGATGGATGTAGATGCTATTTTGACAGATGTGCACCCACTGGACTAGGAAAGGAAAATATGGCTGATTTCTACTGGACAGAAAAATCACAGGTGCTGCAAGTAGTGCTATAGGTGATTACCTTGGTTTATAACTGAAGAAACTGCCAAAGTTCAGTTTGAAGTGTATTTTGTTTCTGTCCAAGTTTGGGAATTCTCTAAATTCTATCCAGAGGCTCCTTGGAGGTCTGTGAACTCCATGTTTAGAATTGTATGGGTAGAGCTGGAGACATGGTTCAGCAGTTCAGAGCATTGTTTGCTCTTGCAGAGGGCCCAAGTTCAGTTCCCAGCATCCACATGGGCCCTTACAACTATCTGTAGCTTCAGTCCCAGGGAATCCATCACCCTCTCTGGTCTCCCTGGAATCAAGACATGCACGTGGCGCATAGACATATAGGCAGACAAAACACTGATGCGCGTTAGAAAAGAATAAGTCCGTGCATGGTCTGCAAAAGTCTTGAACTTGTTGCCTTAAAAGGGAAAAGGTTAATTGTAGTGATGAGGGAGGAAAGTGCTGGAAGAAAGCTGTCTTCTCTAGCCCTCCATGGAACTGGGGTGTGGGTCATAGAGAAACGTCCTCTTGGGAGGGGCACAAGAAAAGCAGTGCTTTGAACTAAAAAAGAAACAGTCGTGCAGTTGCACACAGAAGTAAGGGTTTTCTTTGCCCCAGAGTGGAGTTCAGTAAGGATAGCCACACGTGGAGAAGAGATAGCCACTGTGGGAAGATCAGCCATGGGGGCAAAGGTGAGAGAACTCAGAGCCATAGGTGGAGTCCTCACTGTATGCCAGACAGTAGACCAGACACTGGCGAAACAAAGCTGGCTGGCACAAGGCTGAGTCACCCTTCTTTCAGAGCCCAGATTCTGGTGGCTGATTGGCTGGTCTGGCTGGTCTGATCTATGCACCTCTTCCCAGCCTCTGGGAGCCAGGGGCAGTGGCAATAAGATGAACACAGTGCTTCGGAGATTCAAGGGGAAGGAAGCTGAGAAAAATCGGCTCTTCTGTCTCCCCCACCCCTTTGTGTGAAGCAAAAACTGAAATAAAAAGAAGTTATGTAAGAGAGGAAAGCAAAGCCATGCTCTGATCATGTAATTCAAAGCAGCTACCCATCTACCAATTAGCTACATCTGAGGGATGCGCCCTCTATTCTCACGATGAATTCTTCAGGAACCTTCTATGACTCTTGGCTGCCAAGAAATCATTTGTGCTTCAAAAACGGTCTTGACTGGGCGGGGGGATCAAGGGAAGAGAGAAAGAACAATATTTTTAGATTTTTTTTTCCTTTGGGGTGCCAGAGATACCCTGCACCTGGGTTTCTTCCTGAAGGCAGTTCTCCGGATGCAGGATTCTGTGATTCTTTTTTTAAATGCTGTTTTTCTCCCCTTTCCTAGGGGGCTCTTTCACAAAGGCTCTGGTTAGGAGCTGTTGCAGGTGGGAGGTGTTGGCTGGTCTCATACCTTCCTTTGATCATGTTCTCTGTGGCCGTGGGATCTGAAAACTAACCTGCCCTGGGCTGAGGTAAAGAAACTCTTCTTCCCTGAAGGGAGGCAGCATCTCCAGGGGAGAGGCAGCCTGCAAGCTGAGGAGAGGAGGAGAGAGGTAGGGCTGAAACTGAGCTGACCTAGTTAGAGCAGGAAGACAGAGATGTGGTCAAGGGTGAGGCTGAGCAAGTGGGCTGGCTCACTGCGTAAAGATGCTTGCCACCAAGCTGATGTTCCTCCACCCCTGAATCTCTCGGGGTGAAAGGAGGAAACTGAGTCACACAAACTGTCCTCTGACTTCGACACTTAGGCCACACACCTACACACCTACACAATAAATAAGTGTATTTAAGAAAAAAAAAGAAAGGGGCTGGAGAGATGGCTCAGAGGTTAAGAGAACTGACTGATGTTCCAGAGGTCCTGAGTTCAATTCCCAGCATCGACATGATGACACACACCCATCTACAATGAGATCTGGTGCTCAGAACACTATATACATGATAAATACATTTTAAAAAAAAGAAAAAAGAAAGAAAGAATGTTGGAGCAATTGGGGTGGCTTCAGTGCAGATAGGGCTAGGAAGAAAGAAGTTTCCGGAAAGGCCTAGGACAGGGAGGAGAACTGGGCTGATTATCTTTTCTGAAGTCTTGAAAACTTAGCATATATTAATGATATGTGCTAATGAGTTTCATTATGAGACTTTTGTGTGTGTACATAGTGCATTCTTTAGTATATTCGCTCACATTGCCCTCTTTTGTCCCCTCCCACTGATCTTCTTCCCCTTCCCAAGTAGCCCCTCTTCTGCTTTTATCTTTGTAAATAGAGGTATTTAATAAACACACTTTCATTTATTTGTGTGTGTGCATGTGTGCAAGTGTACTATCGTGTGTGTGTATGCATACCACAGTGCATGTATAAAGGTCAGAGGGCAACTTCAAAAGCTAGTTTTCTCCTTTTATCATGTGGTCTCTGGGAATCAAACTCAGGTTCTCAAGCTTGATGGCAGGTACCCTTAACCACTGAGCCATCTCACCAACTCCCTGTTTTATGCCCTTGTGTTTATGAGCAAACCAGCAAGTTTAATTAGGGTTACTTATAGGAACATGAATAAGGGGTTAGTTACAGAAGTTACTGGCAACTCACCAGTGGCTACCCTACTGAAGAAAATATCTCTCCCTCTAGCAACTGCTAACTGCCTATAGACCTTCAATTCACTATTGTTTAGGAGGCTGTGCTGAATCAGGTGTGGTGGTACACATAATTTAATTCTAGTACTCAGGAAGCGGGGCTGGAAGGTTCATGGGTTTGAGGCCAGCCTGAATAACATGAGGCTATTGTCTTAGTTAGGGTTTTATTGCTGTGAAGAGACACCATGACAAGGACAGCTCTTATGAAGGAAAACATTTAATGGGCTGACTTACAGTCTCAGAGGTTCAGGCCTTTATCATCATGGTGGGGCATGGTGGCATGCAGGCAGATGTGGTGCTGGAGAAGGAGCTGAGAGTCCTACATCTTGACTCACAAGCAACAGGGAGTGATCTGACTCACTGTGTGTGGCCTGAGCATAATGAGACCTCATATCCCACCCCTACAGTGACACACTTCATCCAACAAGACCACACCTACTCCAACAAGGCCACACCTCCTAATAATGCCACTCCTTTTGGGGGCCATTTTCTTTCAGAGCACCACTGCTATATAGCAAGATATTGTCTTAGAAAAGAGACAAATAGAGCTGTGCCCGGTGGAGCACACCTTTAATCCCGGCACTGGGAAGCAGAGGCAGACAGCTGTGCACGGTGGAGCACACCTTTAATCCCGGCACTGGGAAGCAGAGGCAGACAGCTGTGCACGGTGGAGCACACCTTTAATCCCGGCACTGGGGAGCAGAGGCAGACAGCTGTGCACAGTGGAGCACACCTTTAATCCCGGCACTGGGGAGCAGAGGCAGACAGCTGTGCACGGTGGAGCACACCTTTAATCCCAGCACTGGGAAGCAGAGGCAGACAGCTGTGCACGGTGGAGCACACCTTTAATCCCGGCACTGGGAAGCAGAGGCAGACAGATGTGCACGGTGGAGCACACCTTTAATCCCGGCACTGGGGAGCAGAGGCAGACAGCTGTGCACGGTGGAGCACACCTTTAATCCCGGCACTGGGGAGCAGAGGCAGACAGCTGTGCACGGTGGAGCACACCTTTAATCCCAGCACTGGGAAGCAGAGGCAGACAGCTGTGCACGGTGGAGCACACCTTTAATCCCGGCACTGGGGAGCAGAGGCAGACAGATCTCTGTGAGTTCAAGGCCTGGAATACATAACAAGTTCCAATGAGACCCTATCTCAAAAACAAAGCAACAAATAAATAAATAAATGTCTTGTTGAGTCAGGAAGACTGCCAAGGGGAGTTTTGCATGGATTCTCAGTGAGCTGAGGTTCCTATGTAGATGATTGGGGGACGTACCTTTAACAAATTTTGTCTGGATGCTTAGATCAGAAGTGGAAAAAACATATGTGGCTATCGAGGTTGTTAATTGGGATGCTTCCCACATTGCTGCAAGAATGAGCCAAGATCCCACAGCACTGTGACAGAATCCCCTAGCGTGGGTCACAGAGAGGTCTTGTGTCCAGAGCTCCAAAGCCAAGGCAGGGTGTGGGGAGCTGCAGGAAGCATCTAATGGGCTTAGATCAAGGGTCCAACTACAGACCCCACCAGAGATTGCCTTGGGGCTGCTGGAAGATAGAGGCATTCTCTTCCCAGGTCCTGTCCTTCAGGAAGACACCACGAATCTAAGAGAACATTGATTCCTGCAAAGCAGCAGCAAACATTCCAATACCATGTAGAGTTTTTTTTTTTACACTGCTTGGTCACAGAAGGGATTTTGGGCATAAGAAGAGAAGGCCCTTGGAAGGAGATAGGTATTAAACTGAGCTGTGAGGTGTGCAGAGGGAGGATGGGGATGTGGAGATTAATGGACATTCCACAGTGAAAAAATAAATTGGGTTCACATGTGGCCCAAGAAGACAACGAAAGTTGTCAGTATAAGACCCCACCAAGAAAACATGGAGAAGCCCAACTAGATGGGGGAGGTCCAATTACAGAGGACACATTGCGTTTCTAACTGGGATTGACTATGTCAAAAAAAAAAACCAAGCACTTGACACCATTTCTCTCCTCTCCTCTCTAGCTATAAGCCTATAGTGGAATTCATAGATGCTCAGTTTGAGGCCTACCTGCAGGAGGAGCTGAAGATCCGGAGAGTACTGCACACGTACCATGACTCCCGAATCCATGTCTGCTTGTACTTCATTGCCCCCACAGGACATTCGCTTAAGTCTCTGGACCTAGTAACCATGAAGAAGCTGGATAGCAAGGTATGAGGCAGGAGCTGGGGCTGAGCAAGCTGGACTCTTACTGACTGATATACAAGGGATGCTGGGTTCCAGAAGAGGTTTTGTGGCATCCTAATCCCACCCTCTGTTCCCTTCCCCCATAAGGATGGTGTTACAGATCGTGCATTTGGGCTATATGCTTTGCCATCTGGATTCCTAGTATTAGGAATGGCTTTGTCCTGAGTGTCTTGACAATAAGAACGAACGCAAGCAAGATGGCTGTTCAAGTTTAAGGGTGCTGGTTTTGGCAATGGAATACAGTACTATTCTTTACTTTAAATCTTTTTAGATTTATTTTATTTGATATTTTCAAGTATTTTACTGCATGCATGCATATCTGTACACCACTTGTATGCCTGGTGCTGAAGGAGCTCAGGAGAGGATGTTGGATTCCCTAGAACTGGAGTTAAGGATGGCTGCGAGCCACCAAGTGGGTGCTAGAAACCAAACTTAGGTCTTCTGCAAGACATTGGTTGCTATAAACTGCTATCTCTCCAGCCAAGGCCCTAGTTTTGATTCTCAGCACCATAAAAATAAAACAAATTGAACATCAGATTCTTTCAAAAGCCTAATTACTACAAGTTTCCTTCCCTAACATTTGGCATGTGCCAGGCACTATGTACATATATGTTATTTCATCTCTTCTTCTTTTCTATTTGTATATGTGTGTATGTGTGTTTGCATGTATGTACACATGTGTGTATGTGCATATGGATGCTATGTGGAGACTGAAGGTTGATGTCGGAATCATCCTCTGTCATTGATCTTCTACCTTATTCACAGAGGCAGAATCTCTCAGCCAAACCAGAATTCAGATATATGGCTGGTCTTGCTAACTACCTTGCTTGATCTACCTTCTGAGGCTGAATTATGGGCAGACTGAATGCTTGCAAATTCAGGGGATCCAAGCTCTGGTCCTCATACTTGTGCAGCGAGAGCTTAGCCACTGAACCCTGTTTTTTGTTATTGTTGCTTGTTTGTTTTTGTTTTTGACAAAGGTGCTTTTATTGTATTTTGTTTAAATTTTTAGATTTTATTTATTTTTAATCAAAACTTTTTCATACAATGTATTCTGATCATGCTTTTCCCCTCCCACAACTCCTCGCAGATCCTCCCCACCTTTCCACCCACCCACCTCCATATCTTTTATCCCTTTCTCATTAAAAATCAAAAACAATAACCCCCCAAAAATACACAAAAAGAAACTTCATGAAAACAAAAACCAAATATATAAGTACAAGACCAGTAAGGCAAAAGAAAAGAAAAAGGATGAAAGAAAGAAAAGAAAAAGAGAAAAGCCCAAATGAAGCAGTATGAGACAAAAAGTCTACAAGACCACCATTGAGTTCACTGTGTGTTGTCCATCTACTGCTGGCCATGGGGATATCTTGAAGTTAATGTACCCAGTGAGACTCCATTGGGGAAAAAGTAATCTTTCTTTTCCAAGTAGGTATCATCTACTTCTTGGTTAGAGACAGAGCCTGTGTTTACTTCCCCTCTCTCAGCAATGGGATCCTGTCTGGCTTGAACCTGTGCTGCTACCATCTCTGAGTTAACATATTTAGCAGTCCCATTGTCTGGAAGACACTGTTTCCTTGGTGTCACCCGTCACCTCTGGCTCTTCAGTTTTTCTACCCCATCTTCCACATAGATCCCTGAGCTCTGAGGGGGAGGATCCTATTTAGGACTGAGTGCCAAAGTCCCACTTTCTACACATTGTCCTGTTGTAGGTCTCTGTGTTAGTTCCTGTCTATTGCAAGAAGAAGCTTCTCTGATGATGGCTGAGCAAGGCACTGATCTCTGGGTATAGCAGAATGTTGTCAGGAGTTATTTTATTGCCATGCTCTTTTAGCACAACTGTACTTAGTAGTACTTAGTACTTAGTATGTAGTATTTAGTTTTCCCCTAGGCCCATGACCTATCCAGTCTCAGGTCTAGCAGTGTCAGGCATGAATTCTGTCTCATGGAGTGGGCCTTAAATCCAATTAGGCAGTGGTTGGTTACCTCCACAACAGTTGTGCCACTGTTGCACCAGCATATCACATAGGCAGGTGACATTGTAGTGTGCAGGGTTTGTAGCTGGCTGGGTGGTGGTTGCCTTTCTCCTTTGGTAGTGTGCAAAGTGCATTCCAATAACATGAACACCAGTAATAGCAGTGAAGGCTCTAGTTAGGCACCAACTCAACTTCTACACATTTGATGACGTATCTAAATGTTGTCTTCAGCAACAGGGACTGGGCCCTATTTTGCCCTTCTAATAATCTAGTAGTATATTTAAGTATTGTTACTTACATTTTACATAGTACTGTTAGCTACATATGAAGTCACTGAGGCACAGAGAGGCAAGTACCTTGCTCAAGGTCAGACAACTTGTAATGGAGTTGAGAATTGCCTTTAGCTCCAACTGCAAGTTATTTTAGTATACAAAATTCTAATTTACATGTAGTCATTTGGTAGCATAGCCACTATAAGAACTGAATGTCAGCTATAATCAGAATAAGAGCAGTTTTTTCCATTTTTGCAGCAATGAGCTCACTACTTGTGAATAATAGGCTGTTCCTGAAATGTCTCCATGCCCAGCATGGCCCCGTATAAGGCGGCAGTGAGCCATGTGGCAGGCTGTTTGCTGGGTAGGCTGCATTAAGTAAGCAGTTTTTGGTTTATGTTTATTGTGGACTAATGAGGACTAGGCAAAAAAATAAATAAATAACAAGGAGGCTTGGATTTGCCTGCTGTTCCATCTTGGCAAAGATCTGGATCTCTTAACCCCAAAGACTTCAAGAGAGATAACTACAAGGTCCGGTCTTTGACTCGCATCCCAAGCTTTGTGAGATGGGTCTTCAGGGGTCTTCAAAAGCACAAAAGACACAGGACTTCTTCAGTTCTAGAGCCCCCACACGCTCCTTTCAGAGTCCAGGGCCTGAGCAACATTCATGCTGTCCCAGTGAGGTCTGCAAGCAGGAACAACTCCATTTTCTTCAGGAACCTGAGCTTAGTGTGCTCTGTCTCCCAAAGCCACGTGCATGGCAGATTTCTTTACCATTGGCAATAAAAGCTTTCCCTCTTTCTGGAGGGATTTCAAGGGTCAGGGTTCAGGTGAGTTGAACTTTTGGGGTGGCACTAGGCCTTTCTCTTGCTATCTGAAATTAGGCCTTCATACCTACTTTCTTTGCTCAGAAATAAATCCTACAACGCAAGCATTGTAACTTAAGGGGGTAGGGGATGGTAAAACAGGATCTACCTTCAAACACACCACATAGCGAAAGATGGCCTTGGACTGATCCTTCCACCTCCACCTCTCCAGTGCTGGGATTATAGGTGGAGCTGAAGATGGAGCTTAGGGCTCATGCTAAGCGAGCATCCCGCCAACTGAGCGCATGCCCAGTCCAGTCTAACTTTTCTGCATAGGTCTCAGGTCAGATTCGTAATACTGGGTCTTTTGTGCCTACCTGGCTGCTGCAGGAGAGCCACATACATGTTCATCCTCATCAAGTTCTGCCCCTGCTTCCTTTTTCCTCTCACGTGGTATATCTGTCTGGGGAAAGCCTCAGTTGGACAGGTTGGGACAGCTTATCGTTACCAACAAATGGCTGCCTGTCACATTGTCAACCCCAAATTCCCTGTCGTCTTTCTTCTTTGAAACACTCGGGCAGTGACCTTGATTCCAAGACTTCACACAGCCCACCAACTTCGTTCTGAATTGATAGACAGTTCATAGTTGCTACCAGCTTTGGGACTACGGCTGAGTTTGATTTGAATTTCAGTTCTGCAACTTATTTGCCCTGTGGCCTTAGGCAAGTTATTTAACCTCTGTGCGGTTCAATTTCACTTTGGTAAAACACTAGCAGCAATGCCTTCTGGGAAAATTGTTGGGATTAATTTTGCTACGCCATTCATAGGGTACTTAGCTTAGTGGCCAACACATAGTAAGTACTCGTCATTGTTATTTGCTATTTGGCTAAAGGTGGGCAGTGCTAGACTATTCGCTGAGCTTGCTACCCCCTCTGGGCGCTGGTGGGAGCCCTAGGCTGTGGAGTTGTCGGTTGCTAGTTAAGGATCCCACTTTGTTCCTCCTTCTCCTAGGTGAATATCATCCCCATCATTGCCAAGTCAGACGCCATCTCTAAGAGTGAGCTGACAAAGTTCAAGATCAAAATCACCAGTGAACTTGTGAGCAATGGAGTCCAGATCTATCAGTTCCCCACGGATGACGAGTCGGTGGCTGAGATCAACGGAACCATGAATGTGAGTGGGGGCACAGGGTTCGACCTTCCAGACGTGTGTTCTTCTGAGCAGCCTTTGGCAAGTAGCGGTGAAGTACCTTCATCAGCCCACTTAGTGCTGATCTTAACTCTTGAGTGCCTGAGACTCGGGTATTGGGGACAGAGGACCCAGAACCTAACTAGTTTCTGTTTCTAGTGATGGCTGCTGTGACATCTCAGTGACCAGGGGAAGGGCAAGGCTGACGCGAGGTTGCGTGTGGAGTGGGAATTCAGGCCTCTCTTGCTCCTCGTTTTTGGCTCCTGTGCGTGCTCATATGTGTATGCAGGTGTTTATATTCATGTTTGTGGTGAGCAGAGGTTGGTGGGTGTCTCCCCCGATCACTCTCCACTGTATTTACTGTGCTAGGGTCTCTTGCTGAAACCGAAGCTCACCAATACCTCCTAGTCTAGCTGGCCAGCTTGCCCGGGGGTCCCGTTTTCCCCATCTCTGCCTTCTGAGTCCTAGGATTACAGGTAGCTGCTGTGCCCGGCCGCCTTCTCTGTGAGTGCTGAGGGGCTGGACTCAAATTCTTGAGATTACCAGGCAGGTACTCTATCCACTGTGCCATCTCCCAGCCCCCAAACTGCCTTCTTAGTACCCCTCAGTTCTAGGCCAGGCAACCTTCCAGACTGGACTGCAAGAAAGGGAAACTATGTTTGTCTGACCACAACAATGCCAGCACAGTAGGTACAGCAAAAGCCATAAAGGCCAAAAAAACCAGCTTGGCCTCAGAGGCACAGGGATGGGCTGTTGGCCAAGAATTGAGCCCTATTGTCATGAACCGAACAATGAGAAATAGCCTCCAATTTTCTGGCAACCACAGTGATTTTTATTTTCTAGGATCTTAGGCTGGAACACAGTGATTTAAAAAAAAAGATTTTATTTATTTTTATTTTAGGTATGTGAGTGTTTTGTCTGCATGTATGCAAGAATACCATGTGTGTACAGTGTCCATGGAAGCCAGAAGAGGGCACTGGATCACCTGGGACTCAAGTTATAGATGGTTGGGAGAAGTCTTGTGGCTGCTCAGAACCAAATCCGGGTCCTCTGCAGGAGCAGCCAGGGCTCGCAAGCACTGAGCCATCTCTCCAGCCCCTGTGATGTTATTTTGAAGCCCCAGGGTTATGATTTGCCTTATTAAGTGTGAATGAATTTACAAATAGAGTCCTCTTTTTCTCTCCTCCCCCACCTCCCCCACTAGAGGAATGAATAAGAGAGGCCGAGAGTCAAACACTCCCGGGCTGTTTTGCAATGTGTTGCTGCTGTTGCCGTGAAAGCTTCACTGTTGTGATTTCTAGGAGACAGCTAGCGGCTTTCAGCAAGCCTCTGCTTCAGGAACAAATTTCTTTTTCGCTATTGAGAGGCATCGGTTTTTCCTAATGACATAATGTCAGGGGACAGCCAAACTCAGGAAAGCCTTGTAATAAAAGCCATTTTTAGCAAACTTTTCCTGCTGCTGGTGCCCTCTAAGTTGTCATTACAACATCAGCTGCCACCTCCTGTGAATTGGCCAACAAATCAGCATAGTCAGGCAGCAAGTCACCGTCTCGCCTGACGTCTTGTCCATGAGCACAGCCCACCCTAGATAGGTTTCTGAGTAGAAGCCCTTCCTTCATCTGCCTTGAACAAGTCTGGCTCAAGTCTGTGGGCCGGGAGGTAGGTAGAGTTGTGTTCTTTGTGACCTAGTGTGGGTGTGGACAAAAAATAAAAAACAAACAAACAAACAAAATACTGCTGTCCTCTCCAGGAATCAGGGCATTTGGATGGAAATGAGGGTCTGTTATGATAAGAAAACTGGATAAGGTGCCCAGCCTGTAGCGAAACAGGAAGTGCTTTCTGGGTGTCTCTTGCACTGATGTCTGGAAGCATCTAGTCACCTCAGGGACCTCAGTTCTATAGATAGCTTCCAGGCTCATTCTCTGAGTCAGCAAGCATTGCTCAGCCTTATCGTTTGCTTTGCTACAAACAAAGAGGAATAAGTTTTCCCACAACGTGAAGGTGTCCCACCAAGCTCTGTCACTGCGTGATGGCTTGCGAGTGGCAGTCTCCCTTTCTCTGTTCTCAGCTCAACTCTGGCCTCCTGCTGAGCCTAGAGCAGATTCAGCCTCAGGGTTTCCTTCTCCATCACGCTGCTGTGGCAGCCCAGATATTGCGGGCCCTATGTTATGCGTAACAGCCCAGAGTTTGCCCCTGCTTCGCTTTGAACAACTAAATTAAAAACTAGTTGTGGTAGCACATGCTTGTCATCCCAGCACTGAGGCAGGAGGATGACATGTTTTATTCTGGCCTAAGTTACATATAACCTGCCTCCAAAAGAAAAGAAAAGAAAAAAGAAAAGAAAGCTAAGTCTGATGGGTTCAGGGTCATCCCTCTACGTCGTGTCACTCAAAATTCACTCCCTTGCATGTCACCATGCTTTCGAATGGGAAGGGAAGAGAAAGGGTACCCTCCAGCCAGGATGCCTGGACTTGGGCATGTCTGCGAGAGGGGCCTGTATGGGAAGCCTCTGGGTCCCAGATGACGAATTGGGAAGCAGGAGGGAGGAGTCACTGCTATAATAAACACAAAAGTGCTTTGCCCACTTGCCAACATTACAACTGTGTCAGAGTCTCCAGAGAAACCATGGTTTATGCACTGGTATCAACAGAGGTGGGGAGGGCGTGCTTGGGCGCTATGAGGTCTGGGTGCTGGCCTTTCCATTCTAGATATGGTTCCAGATCCCCAGTTCCTGCCCACTGCACAGCCTGTTGTCATGGGAAATAGAAGAGGCCGAAGTTGTTTTATTTTTTTTAACCTAGTTAGAGAAGACTGTGCAGCTGCCCTCTTATACCCAAGTAAGAGATATTCATGGGTGCGCATGCCCAGCCTCATCCTCAGCTTTTGGGTGACTCTGGAGAACTTTATTTCAGATTGTGGAGGCAGGAGATGGGGGAGTTGGGGGAGAGGGAGAGAGTTCATTGGATGCTATTTTCAACCCCTACTGGGATTTCTCTCAAAGCTGTAGGCTTTATTTTATTTTTTTTAAAGATTTATTTATTAAGTATACAACATTCTGCCTCCATGTATGCCCACACATCAGAAGAGGGCACCAGATCTCATTACAGATGGCTGTGAGCCACCATGTGGTCACTGGGAATTGAACTCAGGACCTCTGAAAGAGCAGTCAGCGCTTCCAACCACTGAGCCATCTCCCCAGCCCCCTGTAGGCTTTAAATCTCAGAATTGCCACACTGTTTAAGTTAATTCATTCTTTTGAGACTGGGTCTCACTAGGTAGCCCAGACTGTCCTTAAACTTGTGACCTTCTCATCTCAGCTTCCTAATTGCTGGCACTGTAGAACTGAGTCACCATGCCCAGCCTATTGTTTAGATGCAGTGCTGCTGCTCTGGTGTAATGACACACCTAGAGTCCCAGCACTTGGGAGGCAGGAACAGCTGGATCAGAAGTTTAAGGTTACCCTCCACCATACAGAGAGCTGAAAGATAGCCTGAACTACATGAGGCCCTGTGTAAGAAATACAACAAAAATGTAATGCTATTCCTTTTTTTAAATTTTATTTTATTATTATTTTTATTTATTTATTTATTATGTATATAATATTCTGTCTGTGTGTATGTCTGCAGGCCAGAAGAGGACACCAGACCCCATTACAGATGGTTGTGAGCCACCATGTGGTTGCCGGGAATTGAACTCAGGACCTTTGGAAGAGCAGGCAATGCTCTTAACCACTGAGCCATCTCTCCAGCCCCTATTCTTTTTTTTTAAGATTTATTCATTTATTATGTATACAGTGTTCTGTCTGCATGTATGCCTACAGGCCAGTAGAGGGCACCAGATCTCATTACAGATGGTTGTGAGCCACCATGTGGTTGCCGGGAATTGAACTCAGGACCTTTGGAAGAGCAGGCAATGCTCTTAACCACTGAGCCATCTCTCCAGCCCCTATTCTTTTTTTTTAAGATTTATTCATTTATTATGTATACAGTGTTCTGTCTGCATGTATGCCTACAGGCCAGTAGAGGGCACCAGATCTCATTACAGATGGTTGTGAGCCACCATGTGGTTGCTGGGAATTGAACTCAGGACCTCTAGAAGAGCAGCCAGTGCTCTTAGCCTCTGAGCCATCTCTCCAGCCCCATAGAGCTCTTCTTAGGATAGCTCAAATTATAGCCAGGGATTAAAAAACAGGCCCAGTTACATGACTAAGATCAGTTAGTTGGCTGTTTTGTTAGGCATTGGGTTTGATTCCCACAAATTGTATTTGTACCATTAAGAGCACATGGTTGACAAATTGGACCATAGGGAGGCCCATAGGCCCTGGTGTGTCCTTTCCCTCCACCCCACAATGGTGTCTCTATTGTTCCCATGTACTTCTGTTGGAATGATCAACGTACTTGAGTGAATTAGGGGACAGTCTTGTTTAGTCACCAGTGGGAGTCTGAAGTGGGGGCGAGGAGAAAGAGCCTCGTGACTGGTAGGCACAGTCCACCCTGGGAAGAAACCAAGGCTAGTTAGTATACTCCACCAGACAAGATCCTGATGGAATCTCACAACCTAAAAACAAAAACAAAAGCAGAAAGCATTCTTCTGGTCTTCAACGCATAACTCGTGTCGTGACACTTGGATCATCAGATAACTTTCAAATGGACCAGGGGAGGTTTAAGGTAGACATGAAACTGGAAAGTATTATGTTGTGTGATGTTTTACTCTTTTGCCTTTATTTTGGGGGGGGGGGCAACACTCAGATCCCAAATAAATCACACCTGGCGGCTTATTTTTAGTTAGGAATGCCTGGCTTTAGCTTGGCTTGTTTCTTTCCAGCTTTTCTGACTCAAATTATCCTGACTATCTTTTGCCTCTGGGCATTTATCTTTCTCTAGTTTTGTATACTCTTTCTTTCTTTCTTTCTTTCTTTCTTTCTTTCTTTCTTTCTTTCTTTCTTTCTCCATGGCTGTCTGGGTAGCTGACCCCGATGCCCTCCTCTCCTTGTTCTCTTCTCTTCTTCCTTGTTTCTCCTTCTATTAATTCCCTCTGCCTACCAGCCCTGCCAATCCTTGCTCCTGCCTTGCTATTGGCTGTTCAGCTCTTTCTTAGGACCAGCAGGTGTTTTAGACAGGCAAAGAATCACAGCTTCACAGAGTTAAACAAATTCAGCAGAAACAAAAGTCACACACATTAAAGTAATATTCCTCAACAGTATTGCCCATGTGATAATATTTGAAGATGGAGCCTTGCAAGGCCTGGGGAGGCAAATCTATAAACACAGCTACCCTGAAGGTTGCAGCAAGAGGTTCCCAAATTTAAGACCTGCTTGGACTACAGAATGAGTTCAGGACAAGCCTGGGCAACTTAGTGAGACCCTGTCTCAACATAAAAATGAAAAAAGAAGGCTGGAGATATATGCAATTCGGTGGCAGCACGTGTACCTCACACTTGCAAAGCCTCTAGTTCAATTCCTAGGAATGATTTTTAAAGAGAAGAGAGGGGCTGGAGAGATGGCTCAGAGGTTAAGAGCGATACTACTCTTCCAGAGAACCTTAGGGCCCATGTGGTGCGACTCACAACCTCCTGTAACTCCAGCCCCAGGAGGTCCAACCCTTTCTTCCAGCCTCTGTAGGCCCCTGCACTCATGTGTACATGCCCACATACAGACATGAACATGCCCACATAGACATGCACATGCACACATAGACATGCACATGCCCACATAGACATGCACATGCACACATAGACATGCACATGCCCACATACAGACATGCACATGCCCACATACAGACATGCACACATAGACATGCACATGCCCACATACAGACATGCACATGCCCACATAGACATGCACATGCCCACATACAGACATGCACATGCCCACATACAGACATGCACATGCCCACATACAGACATGCACATGCCCATATAGACATGCACATGCCCACATAGACATGCACATGCACACATAGACATGCACATGCCCACATAGACATGCACATGCCCACATAGACATGCACATGCCCACATACAGACATGCACATGCCCACATACAGACATGCACATGCCCATATAGACATGCACATGCCCACATAGACATGCACATGCCCACATACAGACATGCACATGCCCACATAGACATGCACATGCCCACATAGACATGCACATGCCCACATAGACATGCACATGCCCACATAGACATGCACATGCCCACATACAGACATGCACATGCCCATATAGACATGCACATGCCCACATAGACATGCACATGCCCACATACAGACATGCACATGCCCACATAGACATGCACATGCCCACATAGACATGCACATGCCCACATAGACATGCACATGCCCACATAGACATGCACATGCCCACATACAGACATGCACATGCCCACATACAGACATGCACATGCCCACATAGACATGCACATGCCCACATAGACATGCACATGCCCACATAGACATGCACATGCCCACATAGACATGCACATGCCCACATAGACATGCACATGCCCACATAGACATGCACATGCCCACATACAGACATGCACATGCCCACATACAGACATGCACATGCCCACATAGACATGCACATGCCCACATAGACATGCACATGCCCACATACAGACATGCACATGCCCACATAGACATGCACATGCCCACATAGACATGCACATGCACACATACAGACATGCACATGTCCACATAGACATGCACATGCCCACATAGACATGCACATGCCCACATAGACATGCACATGCCCACATAGACATGCACATGCACACATAGATATGCACATGCCCACATACAGACATGCACATGCACACATAGACATGCACATGCCCACATAGACATGCACACATAGACATGCACATGCCCACATACAGACATGCACATGAACAATTCAAAATCAACCTCTTTTCAGAAGAAGAGAGTTTGGGCCTTTAGCAGTTAGTTGGGCCATAAGGGCTGCTCCCTCACTAATGAGATTAAGGGCCTTTATACGGGAGACTTATGTGTAGAATTTAGCTAGCTTGTCTACCTTCTGCAATGGGAAGATGTGACAAGAAGACCCTCATCAGACACCCAAAGGTGCTACTACTTTGAGCTTAGATGTCCAGCCTCTTGAACTACGGAAAGTCTGTTTATGTCTGTAGACATTACTTAGTCTCAGGTATTTTGTTGTAGCTGTACAAAATGGACGAAGTAGTGACTCTAGGGCCAGACTCCCAAGACACGCTACGTATTTTGATAGTGCTCTGCATCTGGGAGACCTCATATCTTGGTGTCCCTCATCATAGGTTTAGGCAGAGTCACAGACTTATTAGTCTGCTCATTGTGTGTCAGCAGGGACCTCATCTTGGAGCTATCAAAAGTCTCCTTCCCGGGGCCTCATGTATGAAGCATCACCTGGCAGCCTCCAGCAGGGACCTGAAAAACTGAGAGAAAGTCTGGCCTCCACTGAACAGGGACATCGTGGGTAGCACCTTGTAGTGTGACTGAAATTTAAACCTCCCCTCTGTCTTGCTTGATTCCATTCTGGTTGTCATAGCCACATGTCTTTCCAGAGCATCATGGTCAGAGCTTGTTTCCAGTGACTCCTGGCCTGTCGTGTTTAGCCGACTTCCAGCAGATGCTCTTTAGCCAGGACACCCAATGTCAACCATCCTAGGTGGCCCAAGAAGGCTGGCATCCAAGGTGTGGTGGCATCACCACTTACCGGGAAGACCTAGCATGGGAGTTTAGGACATGCAGGACTCCTTTAAGCTCTCTGTCCTCGCTCTCTCTGATACTATCTAAGGTTTATATTTCTGGCCCTTGGAAATGATCTGTTTGCCTGTACTTTCCAGAACCATCTTTGATGCCAGTGACAAAGGAGTGTGCTGTGGGAGGTTTTATGTGGCCTTGGAATTGAGTTTGGTGGGGCCTGTGTGTTTAAGAATAGTCAGGGAGCTGGAGGAATCAAATGACAGCAGTTTGAGGAAGCGAGGAAGCAAGTGACCCTGTCATTCTGGCAGGGTCCCTTGATGATAAAAATAACAGGCCCAAGGGAAGACTGGCATTTCCTATGCTTTTATTTTCTTCTCGCTTTTTTTTTCCCTACTTGAACCTAGAGAAGTGCCTCCCACTTCACAGACAGCTCTCCTGCATCACTTAAAGCTGAGAGGCCAGGATGCAAGCAGATGATGATACAGCATGGTTTTTGTTCTCACCTCCTCCTTCAGTCTAGCCCTCTGCATTCACTGGTCCTCATCTCTCCTGCAAGCACCGATCTCTTGACCCTGCTTGAACTTTTCCTCTCATCTTCTTCCCTACTCTGACAGCCTCTATTCAAGGAGTATTTGTGAAGTACCTACTCTTAGCCCTTGGTCACATCCTGTCTAATAGGATTTTGAGACTGTAACTTAGGCTTTGTCAATGAGAGTCCAAGCTCCCAAGGTGCAAGGAAGGGTCTTCTACTTTTTTATGTCCCTCAGAGCTTGTGGGTGAAGATTTCCTGATTTGCCCTCTAGGTTCATGGGATCAGTGTGAACACTTATCTAGGGTGGGCAAGAACAAAGACAGTCCAGCTCAGTGGTTTTAGACTGTGCTTTCAAACTCTGGAAAGACAATGATGCCAGATTCTGTACTCAGCCAGCCCCTGTGATGCTCATGAACCCACCCCCAGTGATGGTAACTGGTGAGCATAGCTTGCTAGGTCATATATCCACTTGTTCGTTCCCTGTGTTTTCAACCATGCCATTATTATCCGGAACAGAGTCAAGAACTAGGTCTCATCCCTGCCTGGCTATGAAGCTTAATAAATGCCTCTCAATGCTGCTGCAGTGAGTGGCGCCTCAGAGAGACGACCCAAAGTCCTGGAGACGAGCCACAGTTGTATTGTGGGACATTCGCTGCCGTCCTGCTGGAGTTCTGAGTGCTTGTTTGCCTCTGTTCTAGGCCCACCTGCCGTTTGCTGTCGTTGGCAGCACAGAAGAAGTGAAGATAGGCAACAAGATGATGAGGGCGCGGCAGTATCCTTGGGGGACTGTGCAGGGTGAGTCTGTGCAGAGGGCCTGCACTTAGCGCCTTCTTTGTGTATCTGCTGCTTCTGCCACGATATGCCGAGCTCCTCGCTTGTCTCAGCCTCCGCTACTCCGTGTGGGTCTCAAACAGCCACAGGGGTCACTAGCAGCAAGCTCTGGCCCTGTGCCCAGATTCTGTGATAGGAGCAGACTCCTTTTGTCTAATGGAGAAAGTACTCCCTTATACCCCACCCTGAAACAGCAAAAGACGAATGGACTTGGCACAACATAGAAAGGACTATAGAAGTGAGTGTGTCATTAGGAGAGGCACGAGAATGTTCACAGCAGTGTTATTCATAATGATAAATTATTACAAACAATGAGGTGTCCATCAAAATAGCCGGGGTAATTTGTAAAATGGTCATATAATGGGGTCTTAGACAGCAATGAAAGTGAATGAATTTCAGTTACATCTGTGTGGATGGCTCTCAGAAACACAGTGCTAAGCGAAACAAATCACACAATAATGCATATGGTAGGTTTCTATTTATATGAATTCCAAAAGTAGGCTAAAATAACGATATATATTGTGATAAATTCATGCATGAGTGATGAATGATGAAAGCATTTTCATTAAACACACACAAAAACAATGAGAGCTGGAGCAGTGGCTCAGAGGTAAAGAGTACCTGTTTACTCTTGCAGAGGACCTGACCTCTGTTCCCAACCCCCACGCCACGAGGCTCACCTTCCTCCTCTAACTCCAGCTCCAGGGGATCAGAACCTTCTTCTGACCTCTGCAGACACCCTACACCCTACACACAAACACACACACACACACACACACACACACACACACACGAATAAAATAAATAAATCTGAGAAAACGGGACCAGTGTGATGTCTTGTGGAGGCAAAGGAAAGGCACTTTCCTCCAAGCCTCATGGCCTGATCTCCGGAGCCCGCACGGTGGAAGGAGAGAGCTGATTTCTAAAGCTTGTCCTCTGACCTTGGCGCAAACACCAGCGCCCTCACAAGTGCACAGTGCACACCCACACCCCCTCACACTAAACAAATTAAAATAAAAAAATATACAAATGACTGCTAAACCCTGCCAGGATAGTGCTTCAGTTTCATTGCCAGAGGAGGCAGGGAGTAGAGAGAAGTGCATGAGATCAAAAAGAGATCAGCAGGGGCTTCCAAGGTAATAGTAACATTCACTTCGGTTGTGGGGATATTTACAAATTTTAAATTTCTTTAAATTGCACATAGCTATTTCATGTACTCTTTTATAGATATGCTTATTTCATAATTTTAAAGAATTAGTTATATACTGTATACATGCATGGCAATTCTTTTCGCAGTCTGTCCACACATATGCTTCTCTTCAGGCGGTAACATGAACTCTAGGACTCTGCCAGGGGCAGAGGTTTGGGGGCCCTGAGTCTGTAGCTATAAACCAGGCCGTGACTGACAGTTTCTCTGTAAATTCTTCCCAATCCTTGAGCAAATGAAGGAGAGTGGGCACCCAAGAAGGGTGGCATCCATCTGTAAGTCCAGTCCTGGGAGGTGGGGGCAACTGAAAAGAGAGGATCGTGAGTTCAAAGGCAGCTTCGGGAGACCGTGTTTAAAAGAAGCAAAGATGAAAGTTGATAGTGAGTTGCCCACCTCACATCCAAAGGCTGGTATGATTGAAGGCACAGCAAAGCCCCACCCACAGTCGCTGGAGTGCTTTCCTTCTGTGCTGCTGAGACTGGCACTCGGGGCCATGCTAGGCGAATGCTCTGCCACTAAGCTACCTCCTCGGTTCTTCTTTGTGACAATGTCAGAGACGGAAGTCAGGCCTCATGCCTGCTAGATGAAAATGCTACTGTTGAGCTCCATCCCCTGTCTGGGTGTCCCATCGGTAGCAGAAGACTGGTTGGCAGAGCTACGCAAAGTTTTGCTCTTCTCCGCCATTTGCACTGGGGATGTGTCTTAGTCAGTGTTTTATTGCTGTGAAGAGACACTATGACCATGGCAACTCTTTGTGTTTGTTTTGTTTCTTGTTTGTTTTGACCATGGCAAACGTTTACAAAGGAAAGCATTTAATTGGGGCTGACTTCCAGGCTCAGAGGATTAGTCCATTATCATCATGGCAGGACATGGCAGGGTATAGGCAGACAGGGTGCTAGAGAAGGAGCTGAGAGTCCTACATCTTGACCCATGGGCAACAGGAAGTGAACTGAGACAATGGGCATAATTTAAGCATATATGAGACCTCAAAGTCTGCCCTCACAGTGACACACTTTCTCCAACAAGACCACACCTACTCCAACAAGGTCACACCTCCTAATAGTGCCACTCCCTATGAGATTATGGGGGCCCATTCCATTCAAACCACCACCACAGGATGTTACACTAGGAACACCGGGAAAAGGCTTCTGGACCCAAGAGCCACACCTTTGGAGTCTGTGGCCTGAAAGACAGAAACCTGAGGTGGGAGGAGACAAACCAGCAAACAGACTTCCAGTGACTTCCTTCCTCCAACTGGGACTACCCTGTTCTTATCCCAAACTGAGTTCTGTTGTTGTTTGTTTGTTTTGAACTCCCTAGTTGACATTTTTTCTGGATGAGGAAGCAATTGAACACTGCTTGGAAGCCAAAAAAAAAGACTTAGAATTATTCCTTTCTTATATCCTTAAAAAAATAGTTTTGTGTAGCCCAGGTTGGCCTTGCAATCACTGTGTCGTTGAAGCTGGCCTTGAACTCCTGACCCTCCAGCCTCTACCTCCTAAGTGCTGAAATCACAGGTGTGCACCACCAGGCCTGGCTCTAGAATCATTCCTCCTGATCAGGGGTCACTGTCTTGAGCTGGAGAAGCAGATACATATAGCTTGCTCCCAAGGAGTTATTTTATTGCTGCAGCTTTTTATATTAGTTTATGTTCTATGTCAATAGATATAGGTCGGTACTGAAAGTAAGGGACCTTAAGTAGAAAGAGTACATGGACCACTCTGGACTTTGGACAAATACTTCTGATGACCATATCTGACCATCTCTAATAGTACAACGCAATGGATCCGAGCCCGGAGACATCCTATTAGAGCCCCGCTTGCAGCATGGCTCTGGCCAGAAGTCCACTCTGCTGTGATTTAGTCCACATCACTCTCCTTGTTGTCTACTCCCCAAAATGCAGACCTTTGCCCACAAGGCAAAGAAGCGGTTATCTACTTTCCCCTTCAGATTGCAGTGGTCAGGCCATTATCCACCCTTGGTAAAACACCTCCTCGGGAGCTTCTACCACCCACATGAGCCACACCTGAGGTCTGCCCCTCCTTTTCCCTCTCACCTTTCCTACCCTAGTTCTTTTCCCTTGCTCTCTGGAGAGCCATCTATGGTCTTTGCCTCGCCCCTACACTACCGGGATTTGAAACCTAACTCTGCAACTTGCTCACTATGTGCCCTTGCCTAGCCTTCGGAGGCCTTGTGAAGATCATGTTCTATTATCTGCCTGATAAATTCGACTCTTCCTTCCAGCGTCATCCAAGAGGTTTTATCTTTTGGGAAGCCCTTGTTCTCCTGGAGTTCACAGGTCCCCCTCTTCTGGGCTTTTACTGCACTGCAGCCATGCCTCCACGTGTGTAATCTTGGCATTGTGTTATATTGTTCTGTTTACATGCGCTTTCCCACTAAGCTGCAGGTTCCTAAAAGTGTGGCCCCCCCAGGCTTCGCTTCTGAATTATCTGGGCCAGAAAGAATACTGGAAACAGATTCCACTAATATTTATTGGGTGGATGGCTAGATAGAGGTGCATGCATCGTCATCTGCAAAGCAATGTAGAGAAGATATTTCTGCGCAAGTCTGCTTGGTAAATTTGCGGAGGCCTTAATGAAAGTTCTTAGATATTTGCACAGTAGTATTGCCCTTTCATAATGTTTTATTTCCATTTTCACAGAAAATGGAATTAGGTTAAATGTGTAGGAGCCATATAAAGAGGCTGTGAGGCGATGTCACCATTAGACACTTTACTTCTCACTGCATCCATTTCTTCTTCTGCTGGCCTTCCTTTCAATATACTTCCATTGCCCCAATCCCCGCTATGCAGTTGAAAATGAGGCCCACTGCGACTTTGTGAAGCTGCGGGAGATGCTGATTCGGGTCAACATGGAGGATCTGCGGGAGCAGACCCACACCCGGCACTATGAATTGTACCGCCGCTGTAAACTGGAGGAGATGGGCTTCAAGGACACCGACCCTGACAGCAAACCATTCAGGTACCGCTCACGCCAGGCCAGGCCTGCCTGGCCCAGTTCAGAAAACATTGCCCTAGACAATAATCCGCCTGGGGAGGAGAGGTGTAGGGGTTAGCTAGGGGCGCCCAAGGGAATTCCTGAGTCACCAGTGTCGCACATCTGCCAGAAAAGCAGGGAAGGGCAGGGGTCCAGAGAACACTTTGCTGACTACTCACTGCTTTGCCCCCCCCTTCCATAGACCCTGAGCTGGGCTTTCGTTCTACTGGGTGGCAGTTAGGAACTGTCCTCTGTTCCTACTTTCTTCATCTGGTTCTCCTGTTGCTTAAGACGGGTTTCCAGTATGTGCTTCCCTAGCATGCACAAGCCCCAAGTTCATTGCTAGCACTAAGTAAAGAAATAGGAAAACACAGAATAGGACCACAGCCACTTTGCTTGTATTGGGGACCTGCCTGAGGCTCTTCTCCCACTGCCTAAGAATTTCAGTGTGAGTGTTGTTTTGACCCCTGAAGATGAATAACCCCTGGTGTTTTCCTCACCTCAGAACTAAAGTGCTTCTTAGTGCGCAGGTGGGAGCCCTAGACCAGTGGAAGCATCTGCTCTCTATACACAATGCGTCATCAGCCCTGCATTTTGAATTACCATATGTCGCCCTTTACCGTGACTCCATCTCCTTTCAGGAAATGTCAGGCATCCGTGAGCAAGCCAGGGGGAATATCTGTGGGAGGAAAGGACATTCAAATGGCCTCTGGGATCCCAAAGAACCTGTTCGTGGCAGAAAGAGGGCCTAGGACACTGGACAAGCAGTCCGTTGGGGGAATGTCTGCTTTAGGAATGGCAGCCTCCCACCCCTCAGTGGAGAGGCAGGTCAGGGCCCCAGAGCTCCTGAGCAGGGAGGAAAGTGAGTTTGTCTCTGCTGGAAGGCCCTTGGTTTCTCTCCTTCACCTCCACAGTTTTCCTCTGCATCTGGAAGGTGTACTTCTACCTGTCCATTCAGTCCTGGCCTTCCCTCCTTTGCCCCATCCTCCAGTCTTCTGTTCCTGCATCTTCACCTTCCCCCCTCTCCCGCTGCCCTTGTCCACCTTGCTGGTAAATACTCCTGCCTCACAAGCCCTTTTTCACTTCTGCTCTTTCTTGCCAGTTCCTCCCATCAAGAGCTTTGTCTCTGACAGGGAAGAAACATTTCTGTTTCCGCTGTTCCTCTTCCTCCTCTCTCACTTACTTCCTCAACCCACTGCAATCTGCCTTCTGCCTCCAGCTCTCCACAAAAGGGCCTCTCTCTAAGGCCTACAGTTGTAGATCGGTGGCCAGTTTCATCGTGGCTTGATTTCTATCTTTGGTTTTAATGTGGAATGTTCATTTGGCTTTCTTGAAATACCCTCTGCCTTCAGCTCTTCCAGTGTTGGGCCCGGCCAGCTTCATCCCTCTCCCCCTGGGTCTCACTTTCAGGTTCATTTCTTCAGCTTTCTCCCTTAAATGTTGCTGCCTCCTTGGGGTTCCTTCCATGGGCCTCAGCTCTTCCATACTCCTGTCTCTTTGTTCTGGCTCTTTCTATTCTCACAGGTCTAATTAGTACCCGGGAATCTGATGACTCCAAAGCTAACGCTTTACCATTGAACTCCAAGCCCACAGATGCAGCTGCACCACAGACATTTGCCCTCAGACATGCTATGGATGCCTAACCTGAATCCCCAATAGTCTGCCATCCAGCCCACCTCCTTCTTCTTCCTCTTCCATGCTGTTCATGTTCTACTGTCTAGCTGGTGGCCCAGGCCAGAAACTAGAATCAGCTTCTTTTGGGGGTATATTCGGAAACTTTAATGTCGATCATAAGCACAAAGATTCAAAGAGAGATGCTCACCAAGACAATAAGATACACTTGAGAAAGCAGATATGAGTTACTCAGGGGACAGCTGTCTGGAATCAGCTTTGATTTCTTCCAAGGCCTGGAAATCTGCAGCCTTTGTTGCTCGTCCAGATCTCTCTCCATTCCCTGCCAGCCCTGACATGAAGATCCTGCCCTGTCATACTGAAATTGCTGCAGAGTTTTCTTCCCAGAATAGCCAAGTGGACTTTCCCATGTTCTGAGTGATGAAAATCACTCAGTGGATACATGTCCACTTCTTTCATGTGGCATCCAAAGCCTGTCCTCTTCTTCCAGACTCAGGAACCTCCCCTCCCAGTCCTCCGTGGTTCCTGTGATTCCCCCAGGCCTATCCAAGTATGCTGCTCTGTTCTTAGAACACAATCCTTCTGGTCTTCACCCAGTTGACTCTGACTCTTTTTAAAATAATACGTACAGACCAGGGCATGGTCTTGATCCAGGCATCTCCCGAAAGACCCCAAGATCCTCTAGGGCAGGCACGGTGGCTCTAGGCGCTAGATGCTGAGCGAGTGACTAGCATCTTGTCTATTCGCACTGCTTGCTTGCGTGGTAGCTGTAATCTCAGCAAGTATTTGAGGAAGTGCTGAATCAATGTGGGTGGTTTCAGAGCCAGGGCCTGGCAGTGCAGTGCAGTGGGAGAGAGGCCATACATGAAGAATCAGGAGACCCAGTTTCTGGTGTCAGCTCTGCCTCTAAATAGCTGTACAATCTTCAGCCTTCCGCGAGTCACTTCACCTCTGTGAGGGGGATGGGAGGGAGAGAAAGATTTCTAGAAGGTGATATCCAGTTCATTGAATCTGCCCCCTTCAGTAGCTCTGTAATATTGCTGCTGTATGCCAAGCTGTCTCCTCCCCTCTGATGGTCCTCTCTTTACATTTCTCTGTCAGAATTAGAATTAGAGCAGAGAGGATGAGGGGGGCTCAGGATGGTTGGGGCCCGTTTTCTTGAGCAGGGCTTGCCCGGGAGGCAGTGGAATTGACTGGATCCCATCTACAGTTTACAGGAGACATATGAAGCGAAGAGAAATGAGTTCCTAGGGGAGCTCCAGAAAAAAGAAGAGGAGATGAGACAGATGTTTGTTCAGAGAGTCAAAGAGAAAGAAGCTGAGCTCAAGGAGGCGGAAAAAGAGGTAAGTGTGAGCCTGGAGAGCAGACAGGTAGGGGGGGAGACTGAGTGTGGTGCTGGAGACCTCGGCCTTCACAGGGCAGCTAGAGGGGAGAGGGACACGCAGCCTCTGGGCAGGACTGGCGTGCAGCGTGGGTGGGGAGAATCTTCTTGACCTTCATTCCCTAAGGCTGGGATATTTTCTCATTCTGTTAATTATGTAGAGGTGTTGCCAATCAACATGGTAGCCAATAGCTGTAGGTGGATTTTTTTTTTTTTTGGAAATTTGAATTCATTCATTTGCTTAGGTTTCGAAGCCTATGTGTAGCCCAGGCTGGCCTCAAATTTTAGAACCTCTTGCTTGCATCCTAGGATTACAGGCATGAATTACAGTGCAAAAATATTTTATTAATTGCATATATTTATGGAGTATGATGTGCAATTTTCATGTTTATATAATAGAATTATTAAATCAAGCAAAGAGTCACTTCATTTCAATATGTTTATCTTTTTTGTTATTTTTCAAGACAGGATTTCTCTGTGTAACTGTCCTGGCTGTCCTGGAACTAGCTCTTTTTTTATTAATTTATTTATTTATTAAAGATTTCTGCCTCCTCCCCGCCACCGCCTCCCATTTCCCTCCCCCTCCCCCAATCAAATCCCCCTCCCTCATCAGCAATAAGAGCAGTGAGGGTTCCCTGCCCTGTGGGGAGTCCAAGGACTTCCCACCTCCTTCCAGGTCTACTAAGGTGAGCATCCAAGCAGCCTAGGCTCCCACAAAGCCAGTACGTGCAGTAGAATCAAAACCCAGTGCCATTGTTCTTGAGTTCTCAGTAGTCCTCGTTGTCCGCTATGTTCAGCGAGTCCGGTTTTATCCCGTGTTTATTCAGACCCAGTCCAGCTGGCCTTAGCGAGTTCCCGATAGAACATCCCCATTGTCTCAGTGTGTGGGTGCACCCCTCACGGTCCTGAGTTCCTTGCTCGTGCTCTCTCTCCTTTTGCTCCTGATTTGGACCTTGGGATTTTGGTCCGGTGCTCCAAAGTGGGTCTACGTCTCCTTTCGTTGCCTGAGTATACACCAGACTGACCTTGAATTCCTGAGATCCCGCCTCAGACTCCAGAGTGCTGGGATTAAAGGCGCGTGCACTACCACTGCCAACTGTTTGGTTTTTTTTTTTTTCTGTTGGAAACATTTAAGATCTAAGTCTGGTCACACGGGCTATAATCTAGCAAGAGCACAAGTTCAAGGCCTGCCTGGGCAATTTAGTAAATCGCTGTCTCTAAATAAGAAAAGCTGAAAGGGGGCTAGGGATAGAGTTCAGTGGTAGAGCTCTTGTACAGTAGCATGCTTTAGGCCCGAGGTTCAACATTCCCAGTACTGATAGGGGGTGCATTTGAACTATACTCTTGGCCATTTTGAAATATACAATCAAATTTACAGTTCAGCTCTTCTCGTTAGCCCATTGCAAATGTAAATCCCGATGCAACTGCTGGCGTGGAGCTGCTCTAGCAGAACACCCAGTTCTCCTGGGCAGTGGGGCACGTTGAGTCGGGGTGTGGAGCCACAGCTGTTGTCAACAACTTTGAGCAAGCACAATAACTCAAACTCTCGGACCTTCAGACAAGGTGGAATAGGCCCACATTTTTGGAGTTATTTTTTGGAGCATTGGATCCTCTGGAACTGGAGTTACAGATGACTGAGCTGCCAAGTGAATGCCAGGGACCAAAACTGAGTCTTCTGGAAAAGCGGAAAGTGCTCTTAACTCCTGAGCCATCCCTCCAGCCCCTAATAAGTAATAAGCCCCTGATAGTAATTAGTTCTTTAAAAAGAATCAAACATATGCAGTTATTCTTTCAAGCAATGGCCTTGACTTGCAAGCATCTTCTACCCGTTCCCATCTCAATGCCAGAATAATTGCCCTCCGGTGCAGTTTTGGAATATCAGCCAGCACTTCCCTTCTCTTGGTCTTAGTTCCTAAACAATCTAAGAAGCCACGTTTGGCTGTACATGCCTGTAGCTCAGCCTTGGGGAGCAGAGACAGGTAGATCTTAAAGTACGGGCTTAGCCAGAAGGAGAACTTTACATATGGACGATCCCATTATAGAATCCTCCAAAGACTTGTTGACCTTGGGCAAATGCCTTCATTTCTGAGACTTTTGGTTTCCTCATAAAATAGACCCTACCGAGGGCTGGAGAGATGGCTCAGTGGTTAAGAGCATTGCCTGCTCTTCCAAAGGTCCTGAGTTCAATTCCCGGCAACCACATGGTGGCTCACAACCATCTGTAATGAGGTCTGGTGCCCTCTTCTGGCCTGCAGACATACACACAGACAGAATATTGTATACATAATAAATAAATAAATATAAAAAAGATGCATTATATACATACATAAAGTTGTCCAAGGATAAAAAAAATAGACCCTACCGCAACTGTGTTGTAAGATAAGCATGCTGGCCTATATCTTTATCTCAGTACTCAAAAGGCAGAGACGATGGGAGGGTTGTGAGTTCAAGGTTAGCTTGAACTGTACAGCAAGATCCTGTCTCAAAAAGAAAAGGAATAGAGTGCTATGTTAATGAAAATGTTTTAATATATTAGATTTAGTTATATTAGTTAGATTAGATTAGATTAGATTTAAGTACATATTATTAGCAACTACACCCAATAACTACAGGGGTTCTTTGAAATAAAATCTTTGTTTACACAGAATACATTGGTCCTTGACCATTTCAGGAGCAGAGATTCTGAGAACAATTATAGCAATCTACAATAATCCTTAGTGCCATCATGGCTGTTACTGGCAGGAATGTTTCCTCTTGTTCCAGAGTCCTACCGGGTTGCAGACACAGTGGTTCCCACCCACTCTGGTCTTGGCTGGGCTGGGGACTGTTCACTGCTGTCGGGGGGTGGGGGAGACTCCCTCTAACTTCCCTGTGCCTCTCTGCCAGCTGCATGAGAAGTTTGACCGTCTGAAGAAACTGCACCAGGAAGAGAAGAAGAAGCTGGAGGATAAGAAGAAATCCCTGGATGATGAAGTGAATGCTTTCAAACAGAGAAAGACAGCAGCTGAGCTGCTCCAGTCTCAGGGTTCTCAGGCTGGGGGCTCGCAGACTCTGAAAAGGGATAAAGAGAAGAAGAAGTAAGTAGCAGGCTTGCTGGCGGGGCGCGTGTATGTATGTATGTGTGCGGCATCTTTCTTTTCCTACCCAGCCCCTCCCCCCAACTCCATCCACCACCTTTCAGGACTTAGAGGCCAAGGGGGCTGGTGGGCAGGTGTGCACTGCAGGCTGCAGTTAGACTCATGTAGTTAGTTCAGTGTCTTCATGGTGCCCGAGTCTGAGTTGCTGAGAGAAGGAGAGCACTCCCAGAAGTCTAGCTTTGCCCTTTGGCCCATCTGGGAAAGCTCTGCAAACTCAGGGCGGATAGTAAGGGAAGAGGGGCTAGGAAGTAGGAAACAAATTGTGAGAGATGTAGAGGGATAAAGAGAGGAACAAAAGGATGGACAGACCAGGATCTTTTAGTAGAAGCTCTATGCACTTCCCCAGATCCTAGACCAGCGGTTTGCAACCTGTGGGTCAAGACCCCTCTGAAGGTCAAGTCACCCGTTCACAGGCGTGGCCCAAGACCATCAGAAAACAGATATTTACATTATGATTCATAACAGTAGCAAAATTACAGTTATGAAGTAGCAACAAAAATGTTATGGTTGGGGTAGCACAACAACAGGAACTGTTAAAGGGTCGCAGCTGCTCTAGACTTTCAGTATCATGCAGCATACAGGTCTGCTTACTCCTCCCACATCTGAGGGGAGGGGCCTACAATCTTACTCTGCTTCCGTTCTAGCTGCACCCTGTGAAAGGTAAATGCTGCCACTGAAGGCTGCAGCCTGTCTCCCATCCTCCATCCTTTTGCTATACCTCTTCCTGCTGGCTGCTTAGGTATGCCCAGCCCGGGGTACTAAGAACTTAGTGGGGGGGTGGCTTCAGATGCCAGTGTCCTCTGCATAGGCCATTTTCAAGCTTGGGGAATGGTTCAGAAGCCATTGTTTCTCCAAGTGTTTGGTAGGTTAATAGTCCTGACCCTACCCCAGTCTCTGCTTGCAGAAATACCCCATTCCTCATTTCAGAGCCAGAGAAGAGGAAAGAGTTCTGGCAAGCAAACATGCAGAGGTTCCCTTGTGCTCTGTGCCTGGTTGTGCAGTGGGACTCGGGAGATTCCGGATGGAGTATTTAACAACATCCTTACTAAAGGACCTTTAACATCCCAGAGATGCCCATGCTCATGACCTTTGATTTGGGGCCACTGATTTGAGTCAGCCATTGGATACTTTCCAGAAGGAAGAAGTATCTTTTTGCCTCTGTGCCTGGCTTCTCACTTAGGATCACACCATGAATGTAGACTATTTTCTATTTCACGGCACTGAGTTTTGTGATCCTGTTTATCCAATTTGACTACCTATTATGTAATTTGAATATTTTCATCAACTTGGTCCAGAGATTTTTTTTAAGAATAGAAGTTTTTTCTTGGGGTGGGGGTGGGGTCTTGAGACAGGGTTTTTGTGTGTGTGTGTGTGTAGCCCTGGCTATCCTGGAACTAGTTCTGTAGACCACTCTGGCCTAGAACTCACAGAGATCCACCCACCATGCCTCCCCCACCCCCAGAACAGAATCTTATAGCTACATATCAAATTCACTAAGGTTCAACTAGGCAGATGGAAAACCTTTGTGGATGTATCATCTATTAACTTATCAGTCATGGCATATCAGTTATAATAACAGAAAATGATACACATTTTCCTTTTTAAAATTTATTTGGCACTGGGTGGTGGTGGCACACGCCTTTGATCCCGGTACTTGAGTTTGAGGTCAGCTGGGTCTATAGAGCAAATTTCAGGACAGCTAGGACTGTT